>NC_064931.1:863905230-864047730 GCF_023897955.1 Schistocerca gregaria | reverse complement strand
GCTATCGGTGTGGCTACGGGAACCACTACCTGTAGAAGACTTGTCTTCAGATACTGACACAAAGTCTAAGATATCGATGCAGCAACAGAGCAGTCTAACTCCAATTCTGTAACTGCATCTACAGTACCAGTTATCTGAAACTTCTGAAACCCAGGTATGTATTGAGGTAGGGACGGTAAAACAAAATGGTTCGAGCATATAACGTCTCTACAACAAAACCTGCTTGTCAGAATATTGTGGGTCGGGTGTAAAGCGGGAAGAAAATTTTGAAAACAGTTCTGGATTGCTGGAAATTATTTTTTTCAGGCAGAGTAATTACCGTGTTGAAAAATAAGCATACCAAGAACCCATATTTAACAAATGGAAGCTGACATTTTTCTCCAACTTTAGTGGTCAAAAAACGGGCCTGCAGCTTAGATTCGTGGGCAAAGACTCAGGAAGTTCTGAACAATGCTGCTAGAAGCTGGCATAAACAACACTTTTTCAAATATTCATAGCAAAAATATCTCTTTACATACACATCATCAAAATGGACATTGGCAAGCATGGTAACTTCAGTTTTACATTAGGACAGCTCTGCTCCATTTGGAAGCTGTCAGCACATGTCAATGTACATCAGACCGTTTCTCAATGCTGTCAATATTCACAATGTAACAACAATAGCTGTTTCAGTCCTGTAATTCATGAGTATAAATGGGATCAACATTTGAAGATAAATGAGCTTTAACAAAATGGTGCAGTGAGACCTGCCACTCAAAGTCCACCTGCAGCCGTATATTTGAGGTGGCCATGCCCAAAGTTGTTTGACAGAAGTAGGAGACACTCTGGGAGAAAGATGACATAATTTACAGTTCATGCTTTTTATGGACCACTTGTGCTGGAAAGGATTCTGTATAGACAAATTATGTTGTTTAGAATGTTAAAAAAAAGTAATCTAACGAAGTCTCAGTCTAACTTCTACCAGAGACAATACAAATCAGTGTCTTGAATAAATAGACTACTCTCTGCAAAATTTAGTTCCTTTAAATGAAGTGTGACATTCTGTCAAGTCAAAACATAACTTTCTTGGATGAAAACACTATATTTCACTGAAAGAAAAAAAATACTTGAGATGATATTCGTGTGATACAGGAAGACTGACATTCTCCTAGAACACGAGTTGTGGTACAGTCTTAGTGGCCCCAGCTGGGAATATTTCAACAGATGTGAATTCTCACTGCTTTCAGTGTTTGCAATGTCACAGTAATTTTCATTGTCCAACAGTAAATTCAATTCCATGTGAATTACTACAGATAAGTACTACTCCCAGTAAATCCCTCATAGGTGGGTTCACTTTATACTTTATCCATCATATGATGGGCAATATTTGTTTTGATTTTTAAGTTATGCTTCAAATACAAGTAATTTTTCCCTTCAAGTTGCATTTCTGGGATGGAGCTCACATTTGAGGTCACCTTACATTTGTACATTTGGGTAAATACGGTAGACACGATGCTAGCAGCTTATTCACAGAAGGCTGGAGACTGCGAGACTGCTTACAGACAGATTTTGAAGACTTATCTGTTTTCCTTGATGTTTTATACTTTGCAGCAGTTTCTCAATACTGATAAACTATGGGCCACTGATGGCTGTGCAGCAGATTTTTTTAAATTTTGTTGATGAGCAAATGGAGGTTCCATAATCTTCTCCAAGTTTGATGAAAAGTCTACGACGGCAAGAGGGAGGAAACAGAAAATCACAGACAACCTGGTGCCAATTAGAGAAAGGAAACCACAGATAAAGTAGGGAAGGAAATTCAAGTTCAGAGAGAAGAAATTAAAACACTGAGGTTTTTGAATGACATTTTAATTCTGTCAGAGATGGCAAAGGACTTAGAAGAGCAGTTAAACAGAATGGATAGTGTCTTTACAAGAGGTTATAAGATGAGCATAATGAAAACTAAAGCAAGAGTAATGGAATGTTGTGGAATTAAATCAGGTGATGCTGAGAGAATTAGATTAAAATATGAGGCACTTAAAAACTGTAGATGAGTTTTACTATTTTTCTGGAAAAATAACTGAATATGGTCAAAGTAAAGAAGATAGAAAATACAGACTGGTACTAGCAAAGGAAATCATTCCTGAAAAAGATAAATTTATTCACATCAGATATAAATTTATATGTTAGAAGGTCTTTTCTGAAGGTGGAATCTAGCATTCTATAGTAGTGAAACATAGGTGATGCAAACAGTTTAGAAAAGAACATGAAGATAAGAAGGATAATTTGGATGACTAATGAAGAGGTAATGAATCAAACTGGGGAGGAAAGAAATTTATGAGACTACTTGACTAAAAATTGTAGTGGGATACATGGCTAGACTACAGTAAGGAGGTTGAAATAGATGTCAAGTTCAGTAATAATACAGAAATGAAGAAATTTTGCACTGGGTGGACTGCTGTGGAGAGCTACTGTACATCAAACAAGCCTTCAGAATGAAGGCCACATCAACATCAACAACAACATAACATTTTGCTCTCTGTTGCTAGCTTCAAGTATTTTACTTTAAGTTGTTACTTATTAGTTTCTATAAGAAACAAGGCTGCATGCTTGAAACTGGTAGTTTTGCATTACATTACTTACCACAAACTGATTTGCAGCAGAACATTTCTTCTTCTTCTTCTTTCTCTGTTTTGGCCATTATTTCAACCTTTTCTTTCATTGACTTTTCACATGCACTCAGTGCTCTCTCATCTGGTGAGTCCCTTCTTTTCTTCAGTCCATGTCCTGCCACTTTTCAACTTTGGCATTTTATGGAAATGTTGATGCGTTCCAAGTTTATTGTTCAATATTTCATGTTCCTGGATGTATTAATTTGTGACCCTGCTTCTTAAAGATCCTGGTAAACCTCATAGCACCCTTGGTTCTTTTGTCGAGGTTAAATTTTTCTTGGTCAGTCAATTTGTTCTCCTTCATGTTATATGTCCTTAGAAAGCAATCCTCCTTTGGCTCATTGTATCTGTCACCTTGTCACATGCGAATATAATTTTTGCTATGTCCTCTTCTAAACTCACCATTCTCTCTAACTGAGACAACAAACTTATTTAAGATCTTTCCTTGGTTTCCAACTGCTCATCCAGGTCTTTCTTATTCATTGTGAGGTACTCCACTGCTTACTGTGACTCCGATCAAATGAATGCACAATTACGTCTGAGCCTGACATTAAACAACATGGATTTTTTTAGCAGGCACCTCTAAACAGTTGGCATGATGTTTCCACCTTGCTGATCTATATCTGAGAGGTTCTTCTTTAACAATATTTAGTCCCCCCCAAATTAAATAAGAGGCCGTTTTGTTACAGTTCTGTATAAAACATTCAAATGTTAACAGTTTACAGGCTGTTTAATATAACTCACTTGTATGCTTGTGCACATTTTTTTTTTTTTTTTACAGATGACTCCATACAGTGTAGGTGAGTGCGCAGAACAGTGAAAAATACTCCAGTTACCAATAGCAGTCAATATAAATTTATCTATCTGTATGTATGGTGGCACAGAAATAAGGAATATTTTAATTTTGCTACACACCAAAGTTTGGTTGTTGCACTTCTCTGTCCGTTCCACCTGTTCCCTATCATTTGTCTCCTCCTGTGAATTCTCATATTACTTTAATTGAAAGGTTTTTTACATTATTTGAAAGGTTTTTAAATCTTGTTTGTTATATTTGATTTTTTGTCATGCTTTTAATGTTTTATCAGCTGCTGCTCCTTGATCTCTTGTTCTGATTAGTTTTTCCTCTCCTTACCTGCTTTTCCCACTTCATCTTCTCTTTTCCTACTTTTCTACTTCATCTCCCTCTATTGTGTACCCACCTAATAGTTGTTTCCTTTGCACATCGTGCAGGCCATGCAAGCAACCACCCTGCCAAGAGGATGTGAATAAACAGTTACATCAAAACTGAGATATTTTCCTTGTATGGTCTGGGCTGTTTATCATGGAGTTACACATCACCTCATAGTGTCTGGAGCACCAACTTTGGTGACAGGGGGTTACAGCAGAGAATGTTGTCAGCAGGGAACTGTTTTGCTATGCCAGGTCATGTGCCCTTGCAGTGCCATAGAGATATTCATCCGTGCCCAACTATTTAGGCTACTACTGGTCCCAACAGTTCAGTCCAGTATTACCAGTTGGTAGTACCAGCAGTTTTGTCTCAGCACTCCACACTGACAAACCCAGCCCAGTTGATTTAGGTCTTCACCAATAGTATGTCAGTCATCACATGCTGGCAGTACCTGCCCAGTAATGTCCCAGGCCTTCATACTGCCACCTACAATGAATCTGCGATTCATTGTGTAGGCACATAATAGACAACATTACAGGAGAGGTATTTCTGTTGTATATTAAAACTGAATTTAATTTTGTTAGTAAAGTTATTCTCTTAAAAGTGTCTTCGATTTCTCCTCAGTGTGAGCATAGTAATAGTAGTAGTAGTAGTAATTTATTCATCCAGTGACAATGTACATTGTATGGATTTCGTCAAAGAACATGGTATAACAAAAATAAGATAAGGGTGTACAGTTTCCTGCATAATACAATGGTTCATTGTACCCACCACAATATTTTTATGCAATACAACTTTGATTACTGTAATGTTATAAAAGTATGAGAAGGATCTTTTAGATGAAATACATTAAAAGTAAATAATTAATTTAACACTTTTGTTCAGAAAAATTAATATTGAGGCTGTAGCAACCATTAATTTATTGTACCATCAACATATAGTAAATGAATGTAGTTACTTGCTACAAGGTTACTGCAGATATTCATTTACACTCTAATAGCAGTTGGTCATTAAGAATTTAAATATTGCTTCCTTGAATGTAGATAATGTTTTTATTTCTTTTGGCTGAATTGGAAGTTTGTTGTACAAAATAGTACTCTGAATGTTGGTTTGTTTTTGTGTTACAGCCTTGTTTACTTCTTTTATGTGGATGTCATTGCACAGTCTTGTATTGTACGAGTGGAGACCTGAGTTGGTTTTGTAATCATCAATGTACGTTTTTATATCAACAACACTTTTTTTATATAGAGGCATGGTAAGAGTAGAATATTTAGGTGTTGTCATAACTGTTTGGAAGTTGTTAGCCTTTCAATGTTTGAAATTATTCTACCAGCACATTTTTGTAAGGTGAAGATGGTTTTCATGTTTGCCTTATTATAACACCAGAGGGTTAGGCCATTGGTGATAGCAGAATGGATGTAAGCAAAGTAGACAGTTCTGCGGCACTCTTTACTACACTCAGTACTAATTGCGTGTAATGCAGAACAAGCAGAGCTTAACTTGTTAAAGAGGCAGAGAATGTGGGCTTTACAGTCTAAATTTTCATCAATTTGCACACCTAAGATTTTTGCAGCAGCTGCCCTTTCAATTTGTTTATTTTCAATTTTGAGGTTCACATCATGATGAGACTGTTTTCCTGTAATGTATATAAGTAGTTTTTGAAATATTTAAGGTTAGCCTGTTCTGTTCAGACCAGTTTTGTATGTATTCCAAAACTCTGGTTGCAGATGTTGGAAATACCCCATTTGTGTCTGTTACAACAATATTTGTGCCATCAGCAAACAAAGTTATGTGTGTACCACTAATTAGGATCTTGATATCATTAATATATTTCATAAGAAATAAGAGAGGTCCTAGAACGCTGCCCTGAGGTACCCTGATTGGCACAGTCCACATGTCCGATCTATACACAATGCTTTGGTTTTTATTGCTTGCTGAGGTAATATCTACTGCCTGTTTTCTGTTGTGGAGATATGACTGAAACCATTTTAGTGCAACTCCTCATATACCTATAGCTTCTAGTTTGTCTAGCAAGATATCATGATCATCAGTATTGAATTCCTATGATAAGTACAAGTTTATTCTTACTGTACTGTTATTTCTGTCAAGTCCTATTACAATGTTTTCAATGAATTGAGTAATTCCTGTTTCTGTACTCATGTCTTTGCGAAAACCATGTTGGTTTACAGACAAAAGATTGAATTTTTCAAGGTAATTTGTAATTATATTTTTCATGACAGTCTCTACTATTTTTGAAAAAACAGATAACAAAGCTATTGATCTATAGTTTCCTACTTCATATATATTACCCTTGTATACAATGGTTTTATTTTTGAAATTTTTAATCTTTGTAGGAATGCCCCTTCTGTTAATGATATGTGAGAGTGGTTCTGCTATGACACTATCACATTTAATTATGACTGTACCTGGTACCTCTTCAGTTCCAGAGGACATTTTATTCTTCATTGTTATTATTATCTTAAGAACTTCTAATTTATTTGTGGGACGTAGCAATATTTAATTACCACTTTGCCCTCTTTGAACTGTGGTACTACTATTACTAGCAAAATGTTTACTCAGATTGACTGGAGTGTTTATGAAATAGTCATTTATGTAATTTGCTAGAGTACTATTTCTGAGTAACACACCTCAATCATCTTTTAATATGTCATCTTGCTTTTTAACACTTTCATTTGTTTCCTTTTTTTTACTCCTATTTACTTATTTATTTGTCCATATAAATCTCTTTTTCAGGACATATATTGCACACAGGATATTGGACAGAAAACCTTTCTAGTTGTTGGTTTTACAAAAGTCAAATATACATACTTTGAATTTTTATGGCAAATTGGATATATACAGTTAATAATTACAAAATTTTGAAATATTGTATATTTATAACTTATTTCTACAATTAAAGATACAAATTACATTTTTTCTTGCATAAGATATTGTGAGATTTAATAGTGGCAGTTTTTCAGAATGTAGACTTTTTAAAGCTTTGTAGTTCAGGAAGAGATTTTATATGTCTCGGTAATCGGTTGTAAAGTTTGGTTCCTGCATGATATACACCTTTTTGGCATAATGTGGTGTTACAATGATTAACATGTATGTCACTGTCTGACCTGGTACTGTAATCATGGACACTTTTGTTTTGAGGAAAAAAGGTTTTCTTTTCTCAGTATGCTTTTTTTGACATGCATGACTACTTCCAGTATATAAATGCAGGAAATGGGTAGAATCTTTAGATCTTTAATGAAAGGTTTGCATGGTTTTTTGCTGCTTACTTGTTTCATTATTCTTATAATTGCCTTTTGTTTCCTGAAAACTGTTATGGCCTGGTATACATTTCCCCAGAAAATGATATACTTCAGTATTGAATGTAAACGAGCAAAGTATAAAACCCTAACTGTTTCTGCACTAGTATTGTGGCAGAGAATTCTTACTACATAGCTCACTTTTGCTAGTTTTGAATTTAGGGATGTGATATGAGTGTTCCATTTAAGATTTTCCTGGATATGAATCCCAAGAAATTTAGTTTCATTGACAGCACTAATGTTTTCGTCATCTATACATATTGCAGGTTGTACCAGATTTTTATTTTGATCTTTGTGAAAATTCACTGGTACCTTTTTTTGGGGATTAACTATTAACCTGTTTCTGGTAATCCATTCAGACACTCCTTTTGTAATATCTTTTGCAGATGCATTAAGATTTTCTTCTTTATTCCCTTCAATAATAGACTGGTGTCATCTGCAAACAGTACTGGTTTAGAATCCCTGATGTGTGATGGGAATCATTAATGTACACCAAAAAACGAAAGGGACCTAAAATGGAGCCCTGTGGAACACAATGACTTAGTCCACATGGTTCTGAAAGGTGTACCTCGAGTTCATTTCCTTCCATGTACTTAATTTCAGTCACCTGAGAGCGATATTCCAAATATGATTTAATCCACTGATTTGGCACATCTCTTACACCATATCATTCAAGCTTCCTCAGGAGTATAGAATGATCAATCACATCAAAAGCTTTTGTAAGGACCAAGAATAAACCTGAGATATTTCTGTGGTTGTCAACTGCAGTTAAGATATGGTTTATCAGAATGAAAGTGGCTGTTTCAATTGATTGCTGTGGTCTGAAGCCATGTTGACATCCAGAAATAATATTCTTCTTCTTGAAGAATATAATTAGTTTTGAAAGGAACACTTTTTCAATAATTTTCGAAAACTCTGACAGTAGAGACACAGGCCTATAGTTACCCATACATTGATGATCACCTTTTTTATATAGGGGTATTACTTTTACCATTTTCAGTTGCTGAGAGGAGACACCATAGATAAGGATGAGTTGCATATGTCCAATAAAGACGAAAGTATTTGTGTAGCTGTTATTTTTATAATATAATCTGGAATATCATCAATACCAGTTGAATACTTACTCTTCAGTGAATTAGGGGCATTTAGGAGCTCTGTTGGGCTTACTGGACTGAGGAACATGGATATATTATTTATTTCAATAGATGAAAGTTCTTTCCATGTTGTATTAGGTGGATTTCCAAATTTTTCCTTCACTAATGTTCCAGCAACAGTTGCATAATAAGAATTCAAACTGTTTGCAACTGCCCTAGGGTCAGTGACACTCTTGACACCAAGTGATATCACAATATTATTGTGAGTTGTCTTCTTCCCCATAGGATCCTGCACAGTTTTCCACAAACACTTAGTTTTATTGCATTACTTCATAATATATTTGTCATTTTCCTTAATTTTTGCCTCTTTTATGACATGTTTCAAAACTAGCTTGTATTTTTTAAAATAATTAATAAAATCTGGACTGCTGTGAGTTTTTGACAGCAGAAAAAGTTCCCACTTCCTTTTACAAGATAATCTAATGCCTGATGTACGCCAGTTTTTCTATATGTGCTTTTGGAAATCACTTTCCTTTGTGGAAAAGCTATGTCAAAGTTATGCTTGAAAATGTTAAAAAAAATTCCATCTTTTTGTTGGTGGCCGGCCGCAGTGGTCTCGCGGTTCTAGGCGCGCAGTCCGGAACCGTGCGACTGCTACGGTCGCAGGTTCTAATCCTGCCTCGGGCATGGATGTGTGTGATGTCCTTAGGTTCGTTAGGTTTCAGTAGTTCTAAGTTCTAGGGGACTGATGACCACAGCAGTTGAGTCCCATAGTGCTCAGAGCCATTTTTTAATTTATTTTTTTGTTGGTAATAGAGGTATCATATACTTCTCTCCGAGATGGTTCGCTGATTAGATATTGCAAGTATTCAATATTTTTCCAACTATAAACCCTTTTACGGATAACATGTTCTATATTGGTTGAAATGCTATTTACAGGTATGGTCAGTAGTTGCAAAAGGTGGTCACTATAGTCGGTATCCAAGTTTTCTGATGTACATCTGTCCACGTTTACACATACCTGATCAAGGACAGTGACACTAGTTTTTGTTACATGTTTTGGAGAGCTAACAGTCAGACAAAGATTGTAGGCTTTTATAATATTTAAAAACGTTTCCCTGTGAGGGCTATGGCTCAGAAAGTCAGTATTAAAATCACCACTTAGTACCACTGTTTTCCCAGTTGTCTTAAGTTTGCCAAAACAACGTCCAATTTTTTGAAAAAAAAAAAACACTTATGTTGCTAACAGGAGATCTATACACACATAAAATAATAGTTTTTTCAGACATTAACTCAACAGCTGCGATTTCAAAGTCTCTTTCACAACCAAGTTTGCAAACAGATGCTACACTTTTATAATCGGCATTTTCTTTTACACATGTGCAAGTTACCCCATGTTTTGATTCCATTCTATAAAAGCAGTTTGCAAGGTTAAAATGCAATATTTTTAAGTACTGAAAATACTCATTTTGTAACCACTGCTCACAAAAACATAACACTGAAACATCTTTCCATTCACAATTGAGGAGTATATTTACTTCATCAACTTTGTTTGTTAATGACTGTACATTCTGGTGTACAATCTTGAGTGTGTATTTGCACTTTAATTCTGCATCACTTTTTTTGTGATACAGTCTTCTTCCCTGAAAATGTCTTTCGCCCTTTTTAGAAGACATCGCATCTTTCTTTGGACCCATTTGTCCAAAGTACTTTGGACTGTTTCTATATTATGCCTATTGTAACACAAATTTGCTAGACGACTGATTTCTTCAACCAAAAATTGTTTCCCACTGTGATTTAAATGTAGGCCACGGCCAGTGTGCATGGACCTGTCTAATGTGCTTACATTTATTAAGTTGACATACAGAAACTTTTTGCATACAGCATATATCTCTTTTTTTACTTTTTCTATTAATTTATTAACACATGACCAAGGAGGTAGGTCGTATCTGTGTGGTTGAATTACAACAGTTACATTTGTTTTGCCTAATTTGGGTAGCACACTTTCAAGAAAAGTGATGAATTCACAGCCTTTATGTCTGGCAACATCATTTGCACCTGCACAAATTACGACACAGTCCTTTGGGTTAAGGTTTTCACACGATTTTACCACTGTTTTTGTCACTTCTGCAATGCCTGCTCCAGGTTCGACAAAGGCTTCGACACTTGCGTTAGTTTGTGTATCTGCTACCTTTTCTGCCATCTGATGTCCATGATTATCGGCAAAAATTATCACTTTTTGTCCTTTTTTGCACACTTGAGGCCAGCCGACTGATTTTTATTCACATTTCTTTGTTTAGGATGCGAAATTTACGATGCTCGGCTGTTGTTGTTTGTAATTATTATCAGGACTCGTGTTTCTGAATGACATTGTGGAATCACGTTTGTCATTATAACTATTTGATGCACTTACTTTATTATTTCCAAGTTTTGTGATGGTTTCCACAGTCGTTTTCCTTTGATTACACCACTGGTAGCCGATATTTCTTCCAGGTTCAGACGATGCTCTGTTTGTTGAGTTTTACAGCCAAGATGTTGCAGCTGTTTCTGCAATAACGCTACAGTCCTTTTAAGTTCACTGATTTCACTGCTTTTTGCAGTTAAAATGAGACGAAAATCATCGCAATGTTTGCATATCAATGTCACTGAATTTGCATTTGCCACGGTTTTTTCACTAGATTTTGATCTTGTAATGATTTCGTTTGCGTTTTTTGCTTTAACTTCGCAGCAGTAACATTTCCCAGGTCGAACCACGATACTTTTTTTTGCACTGAATACATAAAGGCTCATTCTTTTTTACGTTTTTCGTGGAACTCGATTTTCGTGAATCTTTTTACACCACCATCTTTCTTTCGACTTGTTTTCTGTCCCTATGATTACTTTATCATTGTGCACTGTCTTGGCTATTTTAATTACTTTCTTGTAAATTTTCTTATATGTCTGAACATATTCTGTAAAGTGATCATCTTGGTTGTGTTTTCTTTGTTGATAGACAAGTTTTATCTTTTGACTGGATACTCTGATAGCTGGTGTTATCCATTGGCTGCTGTTTCTTGGCATGACATTAATTCTTGTCAGCTTTTTTGGAAAACATATCTCAAATATGGACATGAAAGTATTATAAAAAGCGTTGAATGATTCATCAGTTGATGATTTTGAGAACACATCTCCCCAGGTCTCTTTTGCTAACGATTGGATAAAAATATTAACCTTTTCTGGGTAGAAGTGCCTTTTATATTCCCACTTGTACTTAACCACCCCCCCATGAACCATGGACCTTGCCGTTGGTGGGGAGGCTTGCGTGCCTCGGCGATACAGATGGCCGTACCGTAGGTGCAACCACAACGGAGGGGTATCTGTTGAGAGGCCAGACAAACATGTGGTTCCTGAAGAGGGGCAGCAGCCTTTTCAGTAGTTGCAGGGGCAACAGTCTGGATGATTGACTGATCTGGCCTTGCAACATTAACCAAAACGGCCTTGCTGTGCTGGTACTGCGAACGGCTGAAAGCAAGGGGAAACTACAGCCGTAATTTTTCCCGAGGACATGCAGCTTTACTGTATGATTAAATGATGAAGGCATCCTCTTGGGTAAAATATTCCGGAGGTAAAATAGTCCCCCATTCGGATCTCCGGGCGGGGACTACTCAGGAGGATGTCGTTATCAGGAGGAAGAAAACTGGCGTTCTACGGATCGGAGCGTGGAATGTCAGATCCCTTAATCGGGCAGGTAGGTTAGAAAATTAAAAAAGGGAAATGGATAGGTTAAAGTTAGATATAGTGGGGATTAGTGAAGTTCGGTGGCAGGAGGAACAAGACTTCTGGTCAGGTGACTACAGGGTTATAAACACAAAATCAAATAGGGGTAATGCAGGAGTAGGTTTAATAATGAATAGGAAAATAGGAATGCAGGTAAGCTACTACAAACAGCATAGTGAACGCATTATTGTGGCCAAGATAGATATAAAGCCCACACCTACGACAGTAGTACAAGTTTATATGCCAACTAGCTCTGCAGATGACGAAGAAATTGAAGAAATGTATGATGAAATAAAAGAAATTATTCAGATAGTGAAGGGAGACGAAAATTTAATAGTTATGGGTGACTGGAATTCATCAGTAGGAAAAGAGAGAGAATGAAATGTAGTAGGTGAATATGGATTGTTGCAAAGAAATGAAAGAGGAAGCCACCTGGTAGAATTTTGCACAGAGCATAACTTAATCATAGCTAACACTTGGTTCAAGAATCATGGAAGATCGTTGTATACATGGAAGAAGCCTGGAGATACTGACAGGTTTCAGATACATTATATAATGGTAAGACAGAGACTTAGGAACCAGGTTTTAAATTGTAAGTCATTTCCAGGGGCAGATGTGGACTCTGACCACAATCTATTGGTTATGAACTGTAGATTAAAACTGAAGAAACTACAAAAAGGTGGTAATTTAAGGAGATGGGACCTGGATAAATTGACTAAACCAGAGGTTGTACAGAGTTTCAGGGAAAGCATAAGGGGACAATTGACAGGAATAGGGGAAAGAAATACAGTAGAAGAAGAATGGGTAGCTCTGAGGGATGAAGTAGTGAAGGCAGCAGAGGATAAAGTAGGTAAAAAGACGAGGGCTACTAGAAATCCTTGGGTAACAGAAGAAATATTGAATTTAATTGATGAAAGGAGAAAATATAAAAATGCAGTAAATGAAGCAGGCAAAAAGGAATACAGACGTCTCAAAAATGAGATCGACAGGAAGTGCAAAATGGCTAAACAGGGATGGCTAGAGGACAAATGTAAGGATGTAGAAGCTTATCTCACTAGGGGTAAGATAGATACTGCCTACAGGAAAATTAAAGAGACCTTCGGAGAGAAGAGAACCACGTGTATGAATATCAAGAGCTCAGATGGCAACCCAGTTCTAAGCAAAGAACGGAAGGCAGAAAGGTGGAAGGAGTATATAGAAGGTTTATACAAGGGTGATATACTTGAGGACAATATTATGGAAATGGAAGAGGATGTAGATGAGGACGAAATGGGAGATACGATACTGCGTGAAGAGTTTGACAGAGCACTGAAAGACCTGAGTCGAAACAAGGCCCCCAGAGTAGACAACATTCCATTGGAACTACTGACGGCCTTGGGAGAGCCAGTCATGACAAAACTCTACCAGCTGGTGAGCAAGATGTATGAGACAGGCGAAATACCCTCAGACTTCAAGAAGAATATAATAATTCCAATCCCAAAGAAAGCAGGTGCAGACAGATGTGAAAATTACCGAACTATCAGTTTAATAAGTCACAGCTGCAAAATACTAACGCGAATTCTTTACAGACGAATGGAAAAACTGGTAGATGCAGACCTCGGGGAGGATCAGTTTGGATTCCGTCGAAATGTTGGAACACATGAGGCAATACTGACCATACGACTTATCTTAGAAGAAAGATTAAGAAAAGGCAAACCTACGTTTCTAGCATTTGTAGACTTAGAGAAAGCTTTTGACAATGTTGACTGGAATACTCTCTTTCAAATTCTAAAGGTGGCAGGGGTAAAATATAGGGAGCGAAAGGCTATTTACAATTTGTACAGAAACCAGATGGCCGTCATAAAAGTCGAGGGGCATGAAAGGGAAGCAGTGGTTGGGAAAGGAGTGAGACAGGGTTGTAGCCTCTCCCCGATGTTATTCAATCTGTATATTGAGCAAGCAGTAAAGGAAACAAAAGAAAAATTTGGAGTAGGTATTAAAATTCATGGAGACGAAGTAAAAACTTTGAGGTTCGCCGATGACATTGTAATTCTGTCAGAGACGGCAAAGGACTTGGAAGAGCAGTTGAACGGAATGGACAGTGTCTTGAAAGGAGGATATAAGATGAACATCAGCAAAAGCAAAACGAGGATAATGGAATGTAGTCAAATTAAATCGGGTGATGGTGAGGGAATTAGATTAGGAAATGAGACACTTAAAGTAGTAAAGGAGTTTTGCTATTTAGGAAGTAAAATAACTGATGATGGTCGAAGTAGAGAGGATATAAAATGTAGACTGGCAATGGTAAGGAAGGCGTTTCTGAAGAAGAGAAATTTGTTAACATCGAATATAGATTTATGTATCAGGAAGTCGTTTCTGAAAGTGTTTGTTTGGAGTGTGGCCATGTATGGAAGTTAAACATGGACGATAACTAGTTTGGACAAGAAGAGAATAGAAGCTTTCGAAATGTGGTGCTACAGAAGAATACTGAAGATAAGGTGGATAGATCACGTAACTAATGAGGAGGTGTTGAATAGGATTGGGGAGAAGAGAAGTTTGTGGCACAACTTGACTAGAAGAAGGGATAGGTGGGTAGGACATGTTTTGAGGCATCAAGGGATCACAAATTTAGCGTTGGAGGGCAGCGTGGAGGGTAAAAATCGTAGAGGGAGATCGAGAGATGAGTACACTAAGCAGATTCAGAAGGATGTAGGTTGCAGTAGGTACTGGGAGATGAAGCAGCTTGCACAGGATAGAGTAGCATGGAGAGCTGCATCAAACCAGTCTCAGAACTGAAGACAACAACAACAACAACACTTAACCACCTCAGGTACAGAAGAACTTATGCATGTTAGTAGTGTGTTGTGGTCTGAAAGATCTAAGTTTGCGGTTTGTGCCTCAGTAACATAATTTTCGATATTTCTAAAGATATTATCTAATAGGAACGAAGATGACTCTGTTATTCTAGTGGCGTCTGTGAAGAGCGGGTTTCGTGTGAAAGCTGTGTAGGATACTCAAAAGCTGTCTCTTTTCTTCATTTTCAATTAACTGGTTGATGTTAAAATCCCTGTGTAGTAATAAGTTCACTTCATTGTTATACAAAATGTTTAGCACTGCTTACAAATTTAAAAAAAATGTTTTTGTCGCCTAGTGGTGACCTGTATATTGATATGACAATTAGATTTTTATGCTTCTCCTCAGATTTTAGCTCTATGGCACATGTTTCAAAATGTTTCTCGATATTTAGATGGTATGTTTCCGATCTAACTTTATGCTGCATCCCAGCCCTTGTATATACGCATACTCCTTCGTTTTTACAAACACTGCAGCAGTAATGAGATGCTAATTCAAAATTGCTTATATTTATAAGACTTAATTCACTGACCCTGTACCAATGTTCTGATAGACTAATAGCTACAAGAGATATCTACAAAGTTGTTTATGACGAGTTCTAATTGTAACACTTTATTCTTGAGGCACTGAATGTTTCGACTCATTATCTTGAAGGTTTTGCAAGTATTTGTTATTTTGTTAACACCTGATTTTTGACGCTTATCTGCAATTTTTCAGGCTGATTTGTGACAATCTTTGCCATAAAAAATCATCACTAAGTGAAGCAGCTGTACATAGCCTTTGGCTCCTCCTCAGGCAGTCTACACTGCTACTGTTGGAAGTTCCGTGTCCGCTGCTGTTGGTGACATGCTTTCTCGTACACTGGCTGTTTTTGCTTTTTTTTACTGACACTGTTTCTGCTGGAGGTAGGGCTGTTGCTGTAACTGATGTTGTCGTTGGTGGTGGTGGCTTCTTTTTATTCAGCAGGTGACGTTATGCCTAAAAAATTCTTGGCATGTTTGTTGAGTATGGCTTCCACTTCTTGGTGACGATCGAGTGGTGAAATTATTTTTGGAGCTCGCAAAATTTCGGCGTGAACCATTTCGTAATTTGAGGCTGTTTTACGATTTGATTGTTCGTTTCTAGCCTACTGGATTTAAACCACTTCGTAATTTCGAACTGACTGGGGGGCTTTATTGTTTGCTCCTCGCCAAAAACGGTTTTTAATTTGCATTACGTTGCTACTTGTCTTGGTTTATTTATTGTCAGGCGAGATACTAGTAAATATTTTATCAGCAAGAACCTCTTTCCTGATGCGTTTAAATGAAGGCCGTGAGCTGTATAGAATCTGCCCTCTAAAATGTTTGTGCCTTTAACATCACCTTAGATTAGATTAGATTAATACTTGTTCCATAGATCATGAATACGACACTTCGTAATGATGTGGAACGTGTCAGGTTAATGAAAGATGTCTGTACATGATATTACATTATACAAAATATTGCATGACACTAATGTTTAAGTAGCATGGAGAGCTGCATCAAACCAGTCTCAGGACTGAAGACCACAACAACAACAACAATTTATATCTAAAACTTCAGCCAATGAGTAGAAGGAGTTGTCATCTAGAAATTCTTTTAATTTATTTTTAAATGTTGGTTGACTATCTGTCAGGCTTTTGATGCTGTTTGGTAGGTGATCAAAGACTTTTGTGGCAGCTCAATTTATCCCTATCTGTGCCAACGCCAGATTTAACCCTGCATAGTGAAGATCATCCTTTCTCATGGTGTTATAGCTATGCACACTGCTATTACTTTTGAACTGGGTTGGATTATTAACAACAAATTTCATAAGTGAATATATATATACTGTGAGGTTACTGTGAGGATTCCTAAATCCTTAAATAGATGTCTGCAGGATGACCGTGTTTGGGCTCCAGCAATTATTCTGATTACACGTTTTTGAGCAATGAATACTTTTCTACTCAACGATGAATTACCCCAGAATATGATGCCATACGAAAGCAGTGAATGAAAGTAGGCATAGTAAGCTAATTTACTGAGATTCTTATCACCAAAATTTGCAATAACCCTAATAGCATACGTAGCCGAACTCAGACGTTTCAGCAGACCATCAATGTGTTGCTTCCAGTTTAAACTCTCATCAATGGACGCACCTAAAAATTTTGAAAATTCTACCTTAGCTACATACTTCTGTTCAAAGTCTTTATTTATTACTGGAGTTGTGCCATTTACTGTACGGAACTGTATATACTTTGTTTTATCAAAATTTAAAGAGAGTCCGTTTGCTGAGAACCACTTATTAATTTTGTGAAAAACATCATTTACAATTACATCACTTAGTTCTTGGTTTTTGGATGTTATTAATATACTTGTATCATCAGCAAAAAGAACTAACTTTGCATCTTCATCAATATGGAATGGTAAGTCATTAATGTATATCAACAACAGTAAAGGACCTAAGACCGAACCCTGTGGGACCCCATACTTGATAGCTCCCCAGTTTGAGGAATCAGCTGTTGTTTTAACATTACATGAACCACTTATTTCAACTTTCTGCATTCTTCCAGTTAAATATGAATTAAACCATTTGTGCACTGCCCCCCTCAAACCATAATGATTTAGCTTATCTAAAAGAATTCCATGATTTACACAATAAAAGGCCTTTGAGAGATCACAAAAAATACCAATGGGTGATGTCCAGTTATTCAGAGCATTTAATATTTGATCAGTGAAAGCGTATATAGCATTTTCTGTTGAAAAGCCTTTCTGAAAACCAAACTGACATTTTAGTACTTTATTTTTACAAATATGGGAGGCTACTCTTGTATACATTACTTTCTCAAAAATTTTTGATAGAGCTGTCAGAAGAGAGATTGGGCGATAGTTGTTGACATCCGACGTATCCCCCTTTTTATGCGATGGTTTTACAATGGCATATTTCAGTCTGTCGGGGAAAACACCCTGCTCCAAATAGCTATTACATACGTGGATGAGAATCCTACTTATCTGTGGGGAACAAGCTTTAAGTATCTTGCTGGAAATGCCATCAATTCCGTAAGAGCTTTTACTTTTCAGTGAGTTTGTTATTTTACTGATTTCAGGGGGAGAGGTTGGTGGAAATACAGTTGTTTCAAACTGCACAGGTATGGCCTCTTCTATTAGAAGCCTTGCCTCTTCTAGTGAAGATCTAGATCCTATTTTCTCCACAACATTTAAAAAATGATTATTGAAAATGTTTCCAACTTCTGATTGTTTGTTAGTACACTTGTCATTCGTTTTATGGCACTAAAGTCTTCCTGTGCTCTTGGTTGCCCTGTTTCAGGAAATGAGTACATATTTCTGAAAAACTCTTGTTAGCGACACTAACTTCGCGGTTTACGCATGACCAACTCTATAAGTCATGACGCTGTGGGACATTCACAAAGAGATCATTTGAATGAGTTAAATTATTTAGACAATTTCCCAGTTCTGTGATAGCCTTGTATGATTGATTTCTATAAACTTCATTAGCTCCTCCGAGCAAAACAACAAAATCATCCTTAGTGAAGCTCGTTCCTTCATTAGAGTTTGTTAGGGCTGTTAGTTCTCGTAATGAGACCCTAGGCTTCACGAATCCAGATGCCATGAAGTTGAATTTTTTCTTAACACTGCGGAAATTCCGTGGGCGTGACTATGGTTCAAATGGCTCTGAGCACTATGGGACTTAACTTCTGAGGTCATCATTCTCCTAGAACTTAGAACTACTTAAACCTAACTAACCTAATGACATCACACACATCCATTCCCGAGGCAGGATTCGAACCTGCGACCGTAGCGGTCGCGCGGTTCCAGACTGTAGCGCCTAGAACCGCTCGGCTACCGGCCACCGGCGGCGTGACTATCCCCTAATACACAGATCTTCTCACGTTTTCCAATTTTCGCACTCAGGGAATCAATTACCAACGGTCTGTCTATTTCATGCGATTCATTTCCAAACTTTTCGGCTCCGACTGGCGTGTTCAAAGAACCTTCAGCAGTGTGCACAATAAAGTTTTTATGCACTTATGATTTTTTTTTAAGCACTAAAGTTTCACTGTTTTTACACACGGAAGTTACGATTAGCAACGGTCTGTTTACTCTTTGCGATTCAAATCCAAACGTTTCGGCTCCGACTGACGTTTTTAATGAATCTTCAGCAGTATGCACAATAAGGTTTTTATGAACCTGTGATTGACTGTTTTTAAGCACTAAGATTTCACTGTTTTTACACATGTAAGTTTTAGTGCTATTTTGAGATTGAACTTCCTGGGAACACTTTTCTTCCGTTTCCCACTTGTTTCCTGATGACGAATCTTCTTTGTCCATCAGCGCCTCTCAATTCGGGATTGAAGTTTCTTCATGTCCGTTTTTAAAGCACCAATTATAAATTGTAAACTGGAAAAACGTTCATTAAGCCTTGAAATTTCGTCCTTACAATTTACACACGTTTTCTTTTTACCATCGAAATTTACTTTTTTCCGCGGAGAAGCACGATTCACTTTTACACTCGCCACCATCTTGGGATTGAGAATGGACCATGGACAATGAGGAAGAAGGTTTTGTGCAGTGTTACACGTGTTGAAGTATGTTGTTGTTATTGTCTTTCCTCCTCTTGTCTGCCATACTTCAAGGGCAATAATGTAAAAATGCTTTTGGACATTGTCCTCACATGTTTCAGTGTTATTTCTGTCCAGTTCCTTGGACTGTTAGAGCTGGTGGTGGATGGGCTTGCCCCATGAGAATCATATGTCTTTGAGATGGCAGTGCCATCTCTTTCTAAGGGGAGAAGGATAACGTATCCACCCAGTAGTTGTTTCCTCCACACACCAGACAGGCTGTGCAGCAGCCATCCCAACAGGAGGATGTGCGTAAATAGGCTTTCTTTAAAACAGAGATATTTTTCTCGTACGGCACGGGCTGTTCGACACGGAGTTAAATGTCATCTCCACAGTGTTTAGGGGCGCCAACCTTGCCGACAGGCTATGTGCCTGTTGCAGCAGAGAGTGCTGTTGAGAGGGTACTATTTTGCTATTTCGAGTGACGTGCCCTCACAGCACCACACGGATATCCATCCACGTCTGACTATTTAGGCCACCACCAGACTGTGCACCCTACACCTCAAGTTGGCAGTTCTGTGTGGCCATATCAGCAGTTCAGTGCAGTGCTACCAGTTAGCAGCACCAGTAGTTTTGTATCAGCATTCCACGCCGGGACACTTCGTCTAATTCATCCTGTTACACACCGGCAGTACCAGCCCAGTAATGTCCAGGGTCTTCAAACTGCCACTTACAACGACTGGGGTTTATTGTGTAGGCACTTCAGAGACAGGAGAGACATTTACGTTGTGTGTTGTGTTGATATTCGTGTAAGGGTATTATCATAGAGTTTCATTTTGTTAACAAAGTTATTCTTTTAAAAGTGTCTTTGACCACTCCTCAGTATGAGGATATGTCCTTGTACTTTCCTACTTCATCTCCCTCTACTTTCCTACTTCATCTTCATCTATTTCCTTACTTATTTCAGCTTCACCTACTTTCTTAACACATCTTCACCTTCTTTCTTAGTTCATCTTCTATGAGAAATAGTACTTCACTCCAAAATGCTTAGGATTTTTAAAATTTACACCTTATTAGTTTTCCTGCCGTATATGCCTTCACCAAAGAGAGATGAATGGCTTAATGAGTCATGCTTATTGCTGGGGATAACGTGGAACATTCTACATTGTTCTCTCACCGAGATTCTAATACTTGTTAATGAGATGTCAGCTACATATCTGTGACATTTGAATGAAGGGTGCTTGTGCAGTACATTTTTGTGTTTACATTGTTACCAAACAGCGAGGTCATCGGTCCCGTTGAATTAGGTAAGGAGGGGGAAGGGAGTCGACTGTGCCCTTTCGAAGGAACCGTCCCAGCAGTTGCCTGAAGCAGTTTACAGTTGCCTGAAGCAGTTTAGGGAAAGTGTGGAAAACTTAAATCAAGATGTCTGGATGCGGGTTTGAGTTTTTGTCCTCCTGAATGCAAGTCCAGTGTGCTAACCACTGCGCCACCTCACTTGGTTTGTTATTAGGAAATGAAACAGAGAGAGAAGTCCAGTGCTGGTACATAGCTTACTTCTCCCAATAACATCAAGGGCGCTGCTGACCTTTATATCCCCACCTGATGAATGGATCATTATCATCTGTTACCTCTAGGAACCACAGAGCAGAAACAAAAAATTTAACCTAAATCAGTGGCACACTGTCTACTAACAAGGAACTGCATTCCCACAACTGTATTTTCTTGTGATAAAAATTTCCTTACCACCAGGATGAAACCCCAGGTGGGATCAACTCTCCCTCCCCCACTCCCGCTCTGAAAAAACATGCAGTAATCAAATTTCCTATAGACTGTTTCTAATTTATATTTACTGTAATCTTCTTAGTAAATGGTTGCTTTTATGTCTGTGGCTTTTGTTGTGTAACAGTAAATCAGAAGATAAATTTCCTGACCATATTCAGCTAGAGATGAGAACATAATAACTACCTTAATTTACTCACCTATGTTTATTCAGTCTATTCAAGCCATCTAATAATCTTACCTTAAGAAATTTACAACACTTCTTATAAATTGTTGTCTAGTTGTTGGAGTAGATGCCATGTGAGAATAATTTGCAGAGCCTTCATTCCAGCCACCAATAGCAATGGAGACTTTCAGGTGAGGGTACTGGTTTTTTAAACCAGTTATCTTCTTGTAATTACCTAAACAAATGTATTACAATATTAATAACTATGTCAGACTTTTTTTACTAACAAAGTGAGGAAGGATTACCATTCTCAAAGCATGAAAGATACGGAATGACAGCGAAGAGAGTAGTAGGATTTTTTTTATTTTTGTAACAATTATAATAATCTATTCAACAGATACTTAGTTTAGTTCCTATGTAAGAAATAGGATGCAGAAATCTAAACTAGGACGTTTGAGTAATGCAAAGAGGGACATGACATTATCAACATCAAGATAAATCACAACAGGCACTTTGCTGGAAACATAACTGTTGCTGCTCTTACATTAATGAACTACCATTTTATTTTAATTATGAGGCAGAATCAGTTTTTTTTTCAGATGAAACAAGCATTATTGTCAAGACAAACAGAGAAGCAGCAACATAGTAAGTAGCAAATGCTGTTTTTCTCAAAGTTATTCACCAGTCTTACGTAAATGATCTAAGCTTTAAATTAAAAAACAAGAAGAAAAAAAACACAGTTTATACAGTTTTGTTCTGTAAAAAATACGCACCACCTTTTAACATAGTTGAACTCACTAACAAAAAATTATAAACAAGGTAGAAAAAAGCAAGTACTTGGCCATATATTTTGATGTGAACTGAAAGTGGAATAAAGTTTAATAGTACTGCTAAAACATTAAGGGTCAGCTACTTTTGCCATAAAAATAATTGCCAAAAATGATGATCCAGAAATCAGTATTTTAACATGTTTTGCATGTTATCATTCACAGATGTTCTATATTTATTTATTCATCCCCTGCATAGAATGTAGGTATACAAGATATAGGATATTTATATGCAGAGAAATACATATTATATATATAAAAATAAATATGATGTAACCTACCAAACTAAAGCGTTGGTATGTTGATAGACACACAAATAAACACAAACACAAACAAAAAATTCAAGCTTTCGCAACTGACAGTTGCTTCATCAGGAAAGAGGGAAGGAGAGGGAAAGACGAAAGGATGTGGGTTTTAAGGGAGAGGGTAAGGAGTCATTCCAATCCCAAGAGCGGAAAGACTTACCTTGGGGGGAAAAATGACACCCCAAGGTAAGTCTTTCCGCTCCCAGGATTGGAATGACTCCTTACCCTCTCTCTTAAAACCCACATCCTTTCGTCTTTCCCTCTCCTTCCCTCTTTCCTGATGAAGCAACCGTAGGTTGCGAAAGCTTGAATTTTGTGTGTGTGTGTTTGTGTGTCTATCAACATACCAACGCTTTCGTTTGGTAAGTTACATCACCATTGTTTTTAGATATATTCTTCCCACGTGGAATGTTTCCCTATATATATATATATATATATATATATATATATATATATATATATATATATATATGATGGTGTCATCTTCTTAGATGACAGTGGGCCAGAACCCCTGGAGATGGGGCTCACAGCCCAGCCACATGCTTAATCATTATCGTAGCAGACATTTCCACCTGTAGCAGCCATGACTAGATGTTGCTGCCCAGCACACACACAACACCTGAGAATAGTCATTGGTCCATTACAAGAAATAAACATCAGCCTCAGCAGTTTCTAACTTACCACTAATACCTCCATTCCACTGATATCAGACTACAGCTATTACTTCAATTTTATGGACCTGGATTTTGATTTGGAACTCTTATTGCATGTGTTGTTGTTTAATATGATTCTGACTTTGTTAGTGGTACTGATTTGCATTCATGTTACCTTCAGTCATAAAGTCACTGTCTACTGCATTTATGGCCATTGCCTTAGCTCTGATATTGGTTTCCACATAACATGTGGTTTGTTTCACTTACCTGCTTAGTTTGTATCAAGCTGAAACATAGAAAATGATGAAGACTCAAACCCTTCCACACTATTAGTGAATCATAGACTCAATGTTCATCAAATTGTGGCTACAGCAACTGATGCTGCAGCAGCAAATTTGCAGATAGTTCAAGATATTATGAACAGAGTAAAGCAACTTCTTAAAATATACAGCAGAATGGGACAATGCTAGTAACAACATCAACACCACTGCCGTATCTATGTCTGCATTGTCAGCACCTATGTTTCAGTGTTTGATGATTTTAACCCTATAAAGATGGAAGTCTTGGCTGACCGACTAGGCACAATGAATAGGCAGTTCTTGCCTGTTACTGTCTGACTGACTGTTGTGCCAAAGCACGTGGTCATAGTAATGAATCCCTGTCTGATTCACTTTCACCGATGACCTCAAAGTTGCTGTCTAATAGCAGCTTCAGGGTTTCTTTGGCTGAGTAAAACACTTTGCTCATTTCCAAAATAAAATGTTACACAAAAATAACATGTCTACAGCCAAGAGGGGAGGCAATACAGATTGTCTTTATTGACGACAAATATACCACTGCTCGCACCACACTGCTAACTGAATGCCCAAAATCCTTTCCGTGTATAACACAGCTCTGTGAATGCCCGTGGCACCTAGTGGAAATACATTTCCATACAAAAATATCCAAGGAGCCCACTCAATATCTCCAAGAATGTTTCTTCCACAACAACTTTGCTTAGTGAAGCAATAAACATGCAGAGTAGGCTACACTGCAACAGCAGTCCATTGGAGGGAACATATACACTCCTGGAAATGGAAAAAAGAACACATTGAAACCGGTGTGTCAGACCCACCATACTTGCTCCGGACACTGCGAGAGGGCTGTACAAGCAATGATCACACGCACGGCACAGCGGACACCCCAGGAACCGCGGTGTTGGCCGTCGAATGGCGCTAGCTGCACAGCATTTGTGCACCGCCGCCGTCAGTGTCAGCCAGTTTTCCGTGGCATACGGAGCTCCATCGCAGTCTTTAAAACTGGTAGCATGCTGCGACAGCGTGGACGTGAACCGTATGTGCAGTTGACAGACTTTGAGTGAGGGCGTATAGTGGGCATGCGGGAGGCCGGGTGGACGTACCGCCGAATTGCTCAACACGTGGGGCGTGAGGTCTCCACAGTACATCGATGTTGTCGCCAGTGGTCGGCGGAAGGTGCACGTGCCCGTCGACCTGGGACCGAACCGCAGCGACACACGGATGCACGCCAAGACCGTAGGATCCTACGCAGTGCCATAGGGGACCGCACCGCCACTTCCCAGCAAATTAGGGACACTGTTGGTCCTGGAGTATCGGCGAGGACCATTCGCAACCGTCTCCATGAAGCTGGGCTACAGTCCCGCACACCGTTAGGCCGTCTTCCGCTCACGCCCCAACATCGTGCAGCCCGCCTCCAGTGGTGTCGCGACAGGCGTGAATGGAGGGACGAATGGAGACGTGTCGTCTCCAGCGATGAGAGTCGCTTCTGCCTTGGTGGCAATGATGGTCGTATGCGTGTTTGGCGCCGTGCAGGTGAGCGCCACAATCAGGACTGCATACGACCGAGGCACACAGGGCCAACACCCGGCATCATGGTGTGGGGAGCGATCTCCTACACTGGCCGTACACCTCTGGTGATCGTCGAGGGGACACTGAATAGTGCACGATACATCCAAACCGTCATCGAACCCATCGTTCTACCATTCCTAGACCGGCAGGCGAACTTGCTGTTCCAACAGGACAATGCACGTCCGCATGTATCCCGTGCCACCCAACGTGCTCTAGAAGGTGTAAGTCAACTACCCTGGCCAGCAAGATCTCCGGATCTGTCCCCCATTAAGCATGTTTGGGACTGGATAAAGCGTCGTCTCACGCGGTTTGCACGTCCAGCACGAACGCTGGTCCAACTGAGGCGCCAGGTGGAAATGGCATGGCAAGTCGTTCCACAGGACTACATCCAGCATCTCTACGATCGTCTCCATATGAGAATAGCAGCCTGCATTGCTGCGAAAGGTGGATATACACTGTACTAGTGCCGACATTGTGCATGCTCTGTTGCCTGTGTCTATGTGCCTGTGGTTCTGTCAGTGTGATCATGTTATGTATCTGACCCCAGGAATGTGTCAATAAAGTTTCCCCTTCCTGGGACAATGAATTCACGGTGTTCTTATTTCAATTTCCAGGAGTGTATTTCCCAGCTGATTTATACAGCAGTTCACAGTCTGCAGGACCGAATTACATTGGATTTCTACAGAAGCCAACCATAGTTAAAGAGGCTAGTAATATTTTGCATATTCATTTTCAGTGTGCTTTGTTACTGTTTTCTAGAATTCACTTTTCGCAGCATACAGAAATTCTCTCTAGATCATTTTATAATTGGAACTGATCGTCTGATGATTTTACTAGACGGTAAAATACAGCCTCATCTGCAAACAATCAAAGGGAGCTGCTCAGATTACCACCTAGATCATTTATGTAAATCAGGTACAGCAGAAGGTCTATGAGACTACCTTGCAGAGTGCCAGATATCTCTTCTGTTCTGCTCGATTTACCATCTATCACTACGAACTGTGACCTCTCTGAGAGGAAATCACGAATCCAGTCACACAACTCAGACAATACTCCATATGCAAGCAGTTTGATGAATAGTCACTTGTGAGGAACAGTATCAAAAGCCTTCTGGAAATCTAGGAATATGGAATCGACCTGAGATCCCTTGTCGACAGCACTCATTACTTCATGGGAATAAAGAGCTAGCTGTGTTGCACAAGAATGATTTTTTCTGAATGCGTGTTGGTTATATATAAATAAGACATTTTCTTCAAGGTGATTCATAATGTTCGAGTACAGTATATGCCCCAAAGTCCTGCTGCAAATTGAGGTCAGTGATATGGGTCTGTAATTCAATGGGTTACTCCTATTTCCTTTCTTGAATATTGGTGTGATCTGTGCAACTTTCCAGTCTTTAGGAACAGATCTTTCGTCAAGTGAGCGGTTGTATATGATTGCTAAGAAAGTCGCTATTGTGTCTGCATACTCTGAAAGGTACGTGACTGGTATAGCCTACCACCATCTGGACCGGAAGACTTGCCTTTCTTAAGTGATTTGAGTTGTTTTGCAACACCTAAGATATCTACTTTTACGTCACTCACGCTAGCATCTGTTCTGGTTTCGAATTCTGGAATATTTACTTCGTCTTCTTTCGTGAAGGAATTACAGAAAACTGTATTTAGTAACACAGGTTTAGTGGCACCATCATAGGTAACATTCCCATCGCCATCCCGCAGTGACGGTATTGACTGTTTTTTGCCACTGGTGCACTTTACATACGACCAGAATCTTTTTGGGTTTTCTACCATATTTTGAGACATGTTTCACTGTGGAAACTATTAAAAGCATTTCGCATTGACGTCCACACTAAATTTCGGGATGTAAAAGCATTCCTGTCTTATAGACAGTTTTAGAGCCATTAGTGTTGAGCCATGCAAGTCTGTACCTCATACTATTAATCCCAGCTATCTTCGTTGACTGATACATGGAATTTGTCTGGTCTGCCAAAAGGGGAAAGGATGAGCAGTTTGGAGAAGGTGGGTCACCATGAGAGAGCTAGGATGAGGGCGCTACTTTGAGTTGGGCCCCTTTCATCATGCTGTCGGTGCAGTGTGAGCAAAGAAGAAAGGGCTATGTGACAACTGTGTGTATGGAATGTTAGAGTACCTGCTGCAGAAATGAAAGAGATCTATACTTTAGTGAGGAAGGATGTTAAGCTAATTTATATTGGCTGACCGTCATTGCCCCTATGGAATCTGTGGCACTGAGAGCGATCCTATTGGGAGCAGAAGCTGAATACTTGCATGTTCTTGGAATGTTAATATTTCCTCCGTTGCTTGAAGGTTCCAACGCTTCTTATGTGGCTCAGAGTGACTGTTGACTTTGTAGTGCATTGCTCTGCTATGATGAATGTTCATAATCGCTTTTCAGTGGACGAGTTTCAACATTGCAAAAGAATATAACTGTATTTGTCCTATCTAATTCTATTTCTCATTCACTTTCACTAGCTGCATCCGTGTGCTCACCAAAAGTTTCAGTTTTAGTTCTAGTTCAGACTGAGTATTTGCCTTGTATCTAGTGGTGGTTTTACCTATTGTAGTAGTGGCCAGTGTTAAATAAACTTAGTCCCACTTGTTTTGTGTGGGTCTGGTTGAGCCACCATGTAAATCACCCTTGGTCAGATAAAGTGAGAGTGTGTAAATCCATGAGTGGCTATTGGTCTGTATTTATGTGTTATCCCATCTAAGCAGATATAGCATAATCTAGTCAACAATTGGCAATATGTAAGTGCATGCCTTAAGGTCATTTCTACACATTTAAATTTCGGTATTTAATGTAGTTAAAAACATTCTTAGACATCTGTTATTGGCATTTTGGTGCCACGTCATACTGAGCAGTATAGCTGTAATTACTCAGCATTATATAATGTGATTTATTACTTCTGAAATCAGTTCATTTAGCATTTAATGAAAACTTCTTAAACCAGTATTCTTTTAAAAAATGATATTATTATTATTAATATTTCAGCACTGTGCCTGCTTTTGGTAATTTAACAGTTACTCCTCGTTATAAGTCACTGCTAAGGGTGTTGAAATACTGTTTAACCTGCCTTAAGGAAAATGTTAATAAAAGTTATTGTTGTCATTTTGCTACTGTGCTGTATTCCACAGTTCAATTTAATGGTGACTGCTCATTAGGATTCAATCTGATAAGTCACTGCTGACGTTGCTGAAGTATTATTTAACCTGTCTTAAGGAAAGTATTATTAAGATTTATTTTGGTCATTTTGATGCCATGGTGTATTCCATAGTTTAATTTAACAACAACTACTCGTTAGTATTTAATCTGATAAGACATTGTCAAGGTTGCTGAAGTACAATTTAACTTGCACTTTAAAAAATTTCTTGGAAGTTGTTCTTGTAATCTTAGGACTGTGCTACATTCCACATACAAACTGTAATATTTCATTATTTGTGTTCCTTCGCATTTTATTAATGTCTTGCAGCTGAGGCCTTAATTTGTAAGTACAAGATAATCAATAAACACTGATATTCCTGTTAAATAAAAGATTATTCCTGGCACCAAACACTTCCCTGACAACCCCGCCTTTCCTCACCCCCCCCCCCCCCTCCCATATCTGCTGTGACAGATGGTAGCACCCTGGAACTCTTGAAGAACGGGGTTTAACAAACAACAAAAAGTCCAAGGGAGAGTGCCTGAAAAAACACGGGAAGCACAATGCAGAGAGAGGAAATAGAGGTCTTGGCAGAGGGAAATGAGGCACATTCTGACTAGTTATTCCACCCAAGGATGAGTATCAGGAGGACATCACCCCTCATATGCAAAGAGAATGGGAAATGTGGGACAATTACGAAATTGCCAAATGGTGATTGCATAGGCGACCAAGAGCTGGACCATGAAATCTGAATAGAGAAGATCCCTGTTTTGGCAAGGAGACTGTCTATGGGACTAGTCCAAAAGGCAATAGTGACCAGATGCAAGCTGCATTGGTGGACTGGGCCTAATTGTTTCAGAGTTGAAGGAGAAGCCAAGCCATAACCTCGTAACCACAGTCCAGTCATGACGAAACTAAGGTCTAGTAAATACAGATAAGAGTAGCACTATCTACACCCCAAGAGGTGTGGGCAAGGAAGCAGAGAGCATTAAGCTTTCACATACAGCTAGTCTTCAGGTGATGAAGGTGGGGCAGCGTAGCCAAAATGAGGTCAAAGAAACAGGAGTGTGCTATGATGTCCAGCTGCAGGGTACCTAAGTAGAGTTCAGTGTCAGGATGGACTGTGGTATGACAGCAGAAATGGATGATCGACATTATTTTAGTAGAGGATTGGAAATCATGTGAAAGAGCCCATGCAGAGGCCTACCATATGCCACCTTGAAGCTGGTATTGAGGAGAGGCTAATGTGTGGGAGCTGTACCAGAAGCAAAAAACATCAACATGCAATCCATGGATGACCAGTGGCCCAACAGAGGTCACTAACCCATTTTGGCAATGAGAAAGAGATTGACACTCTACACAGAGCCCTGTGGGCTGCCATTATCTTGGACCTATGGGGACTTGAGTGAAGTGCTGACTCTAACTTGGAGCAACTGGTGATATAAAAACTGATGGATAAAAACTGGTAGTGGGGCTTGAAAGCCCCACTCATGGAGGATAAGTAAGATGTGATGCCAAGCAGTGTTGTATGCCTTAAGCAGGTCAAATCAGACTGTGGTAAGGTGTTGGCATTTAGAAAAAAGGCTGTTGGGTTACTTATTCCAACCTAAGTAGATGGCTGGTTGTGAATTGTCCCACCCACAAACCATTCTGATGGGAGGACAAAACATCCCAAGATTCGAGAATGCAGCATAATCTGCAGGCAACCATCCTTTCAAGCTGCTTACAGAGTATGTTGGCGACAGTGATTGGCTGGTAACTGTCAAGAGATGTTGGGGTCTTGCCTGGCTTAAGGATTGGGCCAATTACGCTATCTCACCATTGTGAGGGGAAGGCAACTTGGAGTATGATATAGCTGAAGACCCTGAGGAGATGTTACTTTTGGGGAACATTAAATTGTTGAATCATCTGATTGCGGATTGAATCAGGGCCTGGGGCTGTATCTTGTGATAAGGCAAAAGCCTGAGAAATTCCCAGAGAGTACAGGATTCATTATATGATTCAGCTTGGTGGGGAGTGAGACACATGGGGATGTCATCACGGGTCTCTTATGCAGTAGAGAGGTAGCCATATATGGAAAGAACTCCAGTGCTGTTGTAAAGTGGATCTGTAAGAACTCATGAATTGGTATGAAGACCATCCTGTAGGACAAAACCTAGAACAGCTGTCGATTGTTAGCGGCCCTTAAACCATGGAGCTGGTCCACATCTGACATGAAGATGCATACATCCCCTAGGAGGAGAAATGGCACTCTCAAAGTTCGTTATTACTGTGGTTGGTTAGATAGTGGTCCTTAGCGTGAAGTTGCTAAAAAGTGACAAGGTTTGTCTGCAGAGAATGTTGTTTGAATTGTTGCAGGGCTTGTTGGCAATCCTGAATAGCTATTGCAATGTCCCCATAGTCGTTTAATGAACAAAGTAAGAGCATACGGACTATCAGATCAATTGTGTGATTGGATTGAGGAGTTCCTAGATAACAGAACGCAGCACGTCATTCTCAATGGAGAGAAGTCTTCCGAAGTAAGAGTGATTTCAGGTGTGCCGCAGGGGAGTGTCATAGGACCGTTGCTATTCACAATATACATAAATGACCTGGTGGATGACATCGGAAGTTCACTGAGGCTTTTTGCAGATGATGCTGTGGTGTATCGAGAGGTTGCAACAATGGAAAATTGTACTGAAATGCAGGAGGATCTGCAGCGAATTGACGCATGGTGCACGGAATGGCAATTGAATCTCAATGTAGCGAAGTGTAATGTGATGCGAATACATAGAAAGATAGGTCCCTTATCATTTAGCTACAAAATAGCAGGTCAGCAACTGGAAGCAGTTAATTCCATAAATTATCTGGGAGTACGCATTAGGAGTGATTTAAAATGGAATGATCATATAAAGTTGATCGTCGGTAAAGCAGATGCCAGACTGAGATTCATTGGAAGAATCCTAAGGAAATGCAATCCGACAACAAAGGAAGTAGGTTACAGTACGCTTGTTCGCCCAATGCTTGAATACTGCTCAGCAGTGTGGGATCCGCACCAGGTAGGGTTGATAGAAGAGATAGAGAAGATCCAACGGAGAGCAGCGCGCTTCGTTACAGGATCATTTAGTAATTGCGAAAGCGTTACGGAGATGATAGATAAACTCCAGTGGAAGACTCTGCAGGAGAGACGCTCAGTAGCTCGGTACGGGCTTTTGTTGAAGTTTCGAGAACATACCTTCACCGAAGAGTCAAGCAGTATATTGCTCCCTCCTACGTATATCTCGCGAAGAGACCATGAGGATAAAATCAGAGAGATTAGAGCCCACACAGAAGCATACCGACAATCCTTCTTTCCACGTACAATACGAGACTGGAATAGAAGGGAGAACCGATAGAGGTACTCAGGGTACCCTCCGCCACACACCGTCAGGTGGCTTGCGGAGTACGGATGTAGATGTAGATGTAGATGTCTTTGGCCCACCATGGCACTGGCTGACTGTGGTAGGTATCTGTACAAAGAGTAATTGCAGTTCCACTGGTGTGGGTGATTACATCTGAAATGCCTTGTACATCATCAGTACAATCAGACAGAGAAGTGGCAGATGTAACATCAGCACTTGCAAGCAGTAGCAAATCGCGCCGTAGAAAATCGAGTTAAATTCAGTTTAAAGTGCATAGTCTGCCAAAACAGTGTTCACAGCGGTATCCGTTTGTGCTCTTTTCACATCTATTGATCCATCTACCGTGTATGAAGAACAGAAAAGTGATAAATCCCAATTGTGACTGTGGCTTTGTTCAGTGCAGTGGTAGAAAAAGTGCAATCAAGACGTATAATGCTGGTACTGAAGAAAACTCATCTCGAATGTGCTGAAAGAAGAACTCTCAATAGCTAAAAAATATATCAATTACATCGTATCGTTAATTAATTCTTTGAATGTCGATTTTAATCCTTGTGTGAAAAATGTACAAAGTGAAGCCTACAACACTCTCAAAGAAACCATTAATGAAAGTCAAAGTGCTCCAATATCTGCTATAGTTACGAGAAACTCATTTGAAACCATTGCACAAGAGAAACTCCGACGAATGAAATTACTGAGAGAAGACGAAATAAAACCAAAAGTTTGTATCGCTGCAGACAGCCAAGGACGAGATTTATCCATTATTCTTATGAATATGCAATCAAAATTTTCCGTTACTGCCACAGTAAAAGCTGGGGCCCCTTTCCAGCAAATACACTACTGGCCATTAAAATTGCTACACCACGAAGATGGAGTGCTACAGACGCGAAATTTAACTGACAGAAAGAAGATGCTGTGATATGCAAATGATTAGCTTTTCAGAACATTCACACAAGGTTGGCGCCAGTGGTGACACCTACAACGTGCTGACACGAGGAAAGTTTCCAACCGATTTCTCATACACAAACAGCAGTTGACCGGCGTTGCCTGGTAAAACGCTGTTGTGATGCCTCGTGTAAGAAAGCGAAATGCGTACCATCACGTTTCCGACTTTGATAAAGGTCGGATTGTAGCCTATCGCGATTGCGGTTTATCGTATCGCGACATTGCTGCACGCGTTGGTCGAGATCCAATGACTGTTAGCAGAATATGGATCGGTGGGTTCAGGAGGGTAATACGGAACGCCGTGCCCGGTCTCGTATCACTAGCAGTCGAGATGACAGGCATCTTATCCGCTTGGCTGTAGCGGATTGTACAGCCACGTCTCCATCCCTGAGTCCACAGATGGGGACGTTTGCAAGACAACAACCATCTGCACAAATAGTTCGACGTTTGCAGCAGCATGGACTAGCAGCTCGGAGACCATGTCTGCGGTTACCCTTGACGCTGCATCACAGATAGGAGTGCCTGCAATGGTAAACTCGACGACGAACCTAGGTGCACGAATGGCAAAACGTCATTTTTTTCGGATGAATCCAGGTTCTGTTTACAGCATCATGATCGTCGTATCCGTGTTTGGCGACATCGCGGTGCACGTACATTGGAAGCGTGTTTTCGTCATCGCCATACTGGCGCATCATCCGGCGTGATGGTATTGGGTGCCATTGGCTACACGTCTCGTTCACCTCCTGTTCGCATAGACGTCACTTTGAACAGTGGACGTTACATTTCAGATGTGTTACGACCCCCGGCTCTACACTTCATTCGATCCTTGCGAAACCCTACATTTCAGCAGGATAATAGACGGCCGCATGTTGCAGGTCCTGTACGGGCCTTTCTGGATGCAGAAAATGTTCGACTGCTGTTCTGGCCAGCACATTCTCCAGCTCTCTCAACAACTGAAAACGTCTGGTCAACGGTGGTCGAACAACTGGCTCGTCACCATACGCCAGTCACTACTCTTGATGAACTGTGGTGTCGTGTTAAAGATGCATGGGCAGCTGTACCTGTACACGCCATCCAAGCTCTGTTTGACACAATGCCCAGGCGAATCAAGGCCGTTATTAGGGCCAGAGGTGGTTGTTCTGGGTACTGATTTCTCAGGATCTATGCACCCAAATTGCGTGAAAATGTAATCAGATGTCAGTTCTAGTATAATATATTTGTCCAATGAATACCCGTTTATCATCTGCATTTCTTCTTGGTGTAGCAATTTTAATGGCCAGTAGTGTAATTAAATATTTAAACGCCCAACCAAACGATGTTTGTGTTATTATTGCTGGAGCTAACGATGTTTATAAAAATGAGTCAAAAAATGCAATCACAGCATTGCGAAATGCACTAGAAAGAATCTCGGCAAGAAAAACAGTCGTCGTTAGCATCCCACACAGACATGACCTAATAAACAGTTCATGTGTAAATAATGAAGTCAAATTCACAAACACAACGTTTCAAAAGGTATGCAAAGCATTCAAGGACGTGAAGTTTTTGGACAGTAATTCCAAAGAGAGAAACCAGTTTACTCGACATGGAAAGCAGAGGAACCGGCTAGGAAAACGTGTACTCGCTAAAGCACTACTAGCAGAAACATTCAAACTATTTGAAAACACCACTCCTCCAATCACACTGAAAGCACCTGTGCCCATTGAAACTGTACCATTGGAAGAAATACAGACAATGTTGTCAAAATACTAGTTCAAAATTAATGGAACAGCTGAAGGGAAGACTTCATATGCAGCAGCACCTGTATGCGAATCGACAAAAACAGGTCTTCTATACAAAAGCAAGACAGCACCAGCAGTTACAACTCAAGTGGGAAAAGTTAGTCCACTACCAACTTGTGAAGCAGCAACAGCATTTAAGAAGGAAGAACAGTCATCAATAGCAGAAACAGCAACACCAACCCCCACAGGATCAAGTGTACAAGCTGACAGTGTAAAAGCCCCACACCAACAGGAGATCCATCCTCTATGGCAAAAAGTAGCACAGTAGTGACTGCAGCTGCTCCACATAGAATGTGCCTGAGATCAAGAAAGTCCTCAGCTGAAAATGGGGATTTTTTATGGTACTGGGGCAGAAGGGGGTAGGTTCCAATCATAATGTAAGTAATTAAATTAATAACAACAAATGTTAGTGTTACCAGCACAACAGCTCCCCCTTCCCTGCAGAAAACTCTTCCTGTAATACTGGTATGTCAAAAGAAATAAAACTCAGTCCCAACAGTGGCAGCACCACAACCAATCATGTAGTTAAGAATAAGCTCAAAATTTTTCACCAGAATATTCAAAGCCTGCTCTGTAAGCTAGACCAATTTATTTCAAATATTGATGAACCAACAGGCACAAATTGTGCTCATATTCTCTGTCTGACAGAACACCACGTCACTCTTGGCATCGAAATGTTCAATATTCCAAACTATGTATTAGCTACCTCATTTTGTAGAAAGCATATGTGCAAAGGTGGGGCAGCTATTTATGTGAAAACAGCCTGACCTTTAATACAATAGATGTAGAGAAATATTGTGTAGAGAAACACTTTGAGACATGTGTCACAGAAATGGTAGAAGCTAACAAGAAACTGGCAATCGTAGCAGTATACAGAGCTCCGTCTGGTAAATTTAAAGCATACACGATACAATTAGATTCTGCGCTATTGTATTTCACAAGGAAAAATAGGAACATTATAGTGACTGTAGATTATAATATAGTTTTCCTAGAAAGCTCATCTTCTAAGACAGAGTTTGCAATTTTAATGCATACCTACAATCTTGTCTCCACTGTCAGTTTTCTCACAAGAACTACCACACTCTAATAGACAGTACCGTTGTCGATATGAGTAGAACTTGTCACATCGAAGTTGAAATTGTCATAAATGATCTCTCTGATTGTGATGAGCAAATACTCACAATTGAAAACTTTAATACAAATCAGAGCAAAGCTGGTGCACAGTGGAAAACTGTTAGAAACATGAATGAGGAAAATATCCAAAACTTCAAATTATGCATTCGGGATACTGACTGGAGGTATGTTTATCTTGCAAATGATGTTAATAGAAAATATAATTTATTTACTGATGAATTATTGGGTATATTTGAAAGTGTCTTTTCAAAAGAGGTCTGCAGACTACAGAACAGGCAATCAAGCAAACAAATGTGGCTCGCCGAGGGCATAAAAATATCATGTCAGAGAAAAAGAGAACTGTATGTAATATCCAGACAATCCAATAATCCCCTCCAGATGAACTATTATAGGACATACTGTATAATTTTAACTTAAGTCATTAAAACATCTAAAAGTATGCACATAGACTCTGAAATTAATTGTTTAAATAATAAAATCAAAATGATTTGGAATGTAATAGAGAGGGAAACAGGTACTGCACTATGTGATAATGTAAGAACTGCTGTCCTAAAAATTAACAATTTGTAAATAACTGATAGTAAACAGATAGCAGACACATCTAACAACCACTTTCTAACTGTCACTTCTCAAGTAGGGTGCAGTGGTGATCTAAGGGAAGCTGCATTCTGAAACTTAACCTCCCACAAAGTTTTAATGACATAAATGTACCACCCATAACTGTTAATGAAATAAAAAAAAAATCCACTCATTGAAAACTAAAGGATCTTCAGGTACGGGTAACATCTCTAGTAAACTGCTGAAAGCCTGCAATAATGATGTAAATGTAGTACTTGCTCACATTTGCAACATGTCACTTTATAAGGGAGTTGTTCCAAAGAGGATGAAATATGCCATTGTCAGACCTCTTTTCAAGTCTGGTGATGCTACAGATGTCAATAATTATCATCCTGTCTCTCTCTTAACAACGTTTTCAAAGGTTCTTGAAAGCACAGTGTGTAACAGTATTGTGGCACACTCAATAAACTTAATATTATTAACCATAGACAGATTGGTTTTCAAAAAGAGGTTTCCACAGAGTGTGCCATATACTCACTCACAAATGATGTCTTGGAGTCTATCAATAGTAAGAAGTCACCAGTTGTTAGTACATATACCCTCTGATGAATGTTTTTAATAAAGACTATGCTCAGTATGAAACAAATTGTTCATACCATAACTACAATACTGGAGGTAAAATTGATCTACATTTTGAACTAAAAAATTTATCACTTGTACAGAATGGAGTAAAGTATGCTGCTATAAAGACTTTTAATGCATTGCCTAATTATATTAAATGTACAAGAGAAAATGAAACGCTGTTCAAAGGTACATTAAAAAAAATACCTGCTTGACCATCCACTGTACTCCTTAGATGAATTCTTTTCCAGATATAATGCACTCCATTAATAATAGATGTATTTAGTCTCTTCCTTATTAGATGGAGGATACAATATTATATTAATGTTATAGTGTTAATGTTGTAGTTATAATGTTATGGTGTGAATTGCTATACTAGTTAAATGACAGCTTGTAAATGAGAAAAAGTGATACTTCTTAATATCTATATCATTGTGTTATATTACTATTCTGTAGCATTAATTGTATTTGTACAATTGTATTGACACGTTTCACATCCAGGCCATTCACTTGCATGTACAAATCCATGGAATATGCATACCAAATAAAAATAAACAAATAGAGCCATACAAAGGATAGTTGGCTCTGTGAAGTGACCAATGTCATAGCTGGTTCTCTGACAGTGGCAAAGAAGTAACAGGATCACAGGAAAGTGGTACTCCTTCACAGAGACTGGAGTGAGTTGAAGCCCCCAAGTAGAAGGATGATAGATAAACTCCAGTGGAAGACTCTGCAGGAGAGACACTCAGTAGCTCGGTACGGGCTTTTGTTAAAGTTTCGAGAACATACATTTCACCGAAGAGTCAAGCAGTATATTGCTCCCTCCTACATATATCTTGCGAAGAGACCATGAGGATAAAATCAGAGAGATTAGAGCCCACACAGAAGCATACCAACAATCCTTCTTTCCACGTACAATACGAGACTGGAATAGAAGGGAAAACTGATAGAGGTACTCAGGGTACCCTCCGCCACACACCATCAGGTGGCTTGCGGAGTATGGATGTAGATGTAGATGTAGAAGTGGTCACTGTTACTGTGACCAATAATGTAGTGACCAATGTAGCAATGCCACAAGATTAGGTGAAGAGGTCATTAGACTGATAACTGAAAAGGTGCCATGGACAGCAATGAAGTGGGTAGGTGAACCATCATTGAGGAGATGCCGATCACGACTTGTGAGAAGCTGTTCATTTAGAAGGCCCCTACCAGACAAAGCGGTACTCCTTCACAGAGACTGGAGTGAGTTGAAGTCCCCAAGTAGAAGGAAAAAGGGGGGGGGTGGGGGGGGGGGGCGTGGGTATTAGTTAATGGATTGATGTGTTCAATTCAACATAAGCAAGTACCCTGCTTGTAGGTAGGTAAATGTAGCAAATGGTAATTGCTGAGGTCATTGGACCTGTAATGCTGTTGCATCCAGAGGTATGAAGGGGAACCCATTCACTGATGACATCTGTACCAACAAGAATAAAGATCCCTCCAGATGCCATCTCAGGACCACCACTGTTCCAACAGAATGCACAATAACCATGGACTGTTAGAAATGGTCATCAGTTAAGTGCATTTCTTGGAGAGCAATGCAAACTGCATAAAAAGAAGAAATAAGGTGTGTTTCTAGCAGATGGTAGTAGTATGCCTTACAGTTCCGCTGAGCAACCACACCACTGGCAGCCAGGTTAGGCATGAAGGGGCCAGGAGGACTGGTCATGCTGCAGGATCATTGCCTGTCACCAGTGGGAATGGAACCTCATCCACAAACATCTCCTCGGAATCCGACGGTTAGTGTGTGTGTGTGTGTGGGGGGGGGGGGGGGGGGGGAGATCTATCTGGCACCTCTTGGGGCACCTGGGGAGCCTTGCCCAAATTCTTCTTGTCCTTCATAGCCTTTGGGATTTTGAGTCTGGCCATGCAGGCACTTCTGCAATGATTCAGGATTTGCCAGGTCTCTTTAGATAAGTTTTATGATATGCATGACTGCTGCTGGGATGGAATGTTTATGGCTGTATGAACTGTTTGGGTACTGGGCATTGCAGTAATTGAACCATGAACTACGTCCAGGAGGGCAAAGGTGGTGTACTGGGTTTTCATCACTTGACAGTCTGTGGAAGAAGGTAGCCCATACTGCCTGCTTAATTTTCAACAAATCCTCAGTATTATTTCTAATGGCCATCCCATAATACTGCTGCAGTTCATCAATCATTTTGTCTGTCAGCCTGCCTCTTAAGGTTTGACTATCAGAAAGTTTCTTGTCTCTCAAATTTTGTTTCAACTTCCTCAACCTGTGCCCATCCTCTTCTGGACATGACCTTTATAGTACATCAATCCGCAGCCTTCTATATAAAAAATTACCAGTTTTATTAGGTCTTGAAATAATCACGTAAAAAATTTTAACATTGTGAACCGGTGTAGATTACATTAAAAAAATAAAATAAAATACTTACCAAAAGTCAAAAACAAGGTAAAGAATGATAATAACATAATCACTACAGCTACCTTAAAGGAGGGAAATATTTTACAGCAAGAACTGGAAATGTCTCAGGCTCTAATTTTTTCACTGTACATTGTGGGGGAGAGGATGGATTCATATAATGAATGCAAGTTTGCCTTCAGGTACTTATCAGCAGAATAAAAAAAAAGTTAGAATTTATTTACATTACTGATTAAACTATTGGTTTTGTTTCTAATGGGTAGAGGTACTTTGTTAAAGAGAAGGCTGCCCACATTTCTCATCCCATTATAGCTTCATTTCAGTCTTTGGCTCACCTGATGAATATTTGCAAGTAGATCTACTAATTGTATATTTTAATTGGCATTAATTCTAACCTCCACTATTAACACAGATTCCCAAACCCACAGCTACCATGAATATATCTATCTTATAGTTGTTTGTTGTCTAGGGTTGCAAGCTCATGACTTTATACATGTCACTGAGGTGATCTTTTAGTTTTATAAATAATACACACACACACTGAATAAACTTTGTTTATCATTGCTCTGTTCAGAAACAACATGAGATCTATGCACTGAATGACTGAAGTATCTTGCTGCCTTAATGAGTCTGTGTTGCCACCAAGCCACAAACAATGCAGTGCCACCTTCAAAACACATGCACCTCTGTCATCTGCTAAAGTGTCTGCCAGTACTCTCACCACAATAACCATTCACACAAGTGCTACTGCCAAAAAGGACCCAAACTGAGCTGGGGTTGCTGCAGTTATTCTGTTGGCTATTGATATCATTCTCGTGGTGCCAAATGAGATCTACATCACAATTATGATGTATCATATGACTCAAATTAAGTACCTTTATTCCTCAATTTGACATCACCTCTGGCCTGAAGCTGGTACAATTCTTACCAATATACTATTTATGAGCTACTCCTTCTAACACCTCCTCCTAAAGCTTTGCCTCCTTCATCATCATGACAAGTTAGTTCATTTTGAACCTTTCCTAACCTATCCTGCTCACTTCCCCTGGGAAGAACTACTGGTTCCAAAAGCTAGGAGGGTGCATTTAATTTTATATGTGTCTATAGCAGTAGTAAATATCTTGCCTGCTGAAGATATGTACTGGCCATCAATTCTGACTCTTTTTTTCATTTTTCTCTATTGAATTTTCCTTTTGGTACATACTACTTATTAACACAATTTGTATGGTTACTTACCCTTCCCATAATCCTCTTCTAGATCATTGTACTTATCAAGAGTTATAATTGTGTTGTCTGTAGCATTTAGCCCAGCAAATGCATAGACAAGATGAGAACAAATATTTGGGTTGATATCACTGACAGTAAATACTCCATTTCCTGGTCGATACACAGCCCAACTTGATACATAACACACCACTGCTTTGTTATGGCCAACTGCAACAAAGAACATGATTCAAATGTATTCATATTCATATTTATTCACCTTTAAACATTTTACATGTAATGGGTATCATATAATAAAAGTTACAGATACATTGAATACATCTATATGTACATATATTTTACAAGAAAAATTGCATGCATAATATTATATTTCTAATTTTGTAATATATGCTCCTTTCGCAAAATGTACCATTGCAATTCAATATCTTTTATTGCACTCTCTTGAAATTCTTGAACTGTATAAAATACTTTATTTTTATCAATTTTGCTACTTTTACTTTAAATTTATCCATGTGCATAGAATGTGCACTTTTGGGTAATTTGTTAAAATAATTGTGTGCTAGATACTTATAACTGCAGTGAATCTTTGATAGTCTGGCGACCGGGATGTCAATTGTATGTCCATTTCTTGTATTATGTGAATGCACTGCCATCCTAAGGTCAATGTTATTTAAATTTTCTTTGGCATATATCTGGCAACTATAAATATACAAGCCAGGGACTGTCATTGTATTTAATTCTTTGAAATGCTGCCTGCATGAGTCTCTGGGTGGTAGTCGTAGAAGGCATCTGATTGCTTTTTTTGCCATTTAAACACTGTCTTTGAAATTGGGTAGTAGCCCCATTGGAGAATGCCTTACAATGTATGTTAGCTGATACCAAATTGGGTATAGAAAAGGTAGTTAGAAACAAAAACCACCACCTACATCTCTTATTTATTACTCCTTGGTTTAATAAATAAAACTAAGTGTTTTATTTGTACAAACATTGGCTAAACATTATTTCTGGAATTAGCCTGATACTATATCTTCCAAGGAAGAGCAAAATGTCATTTTGCAGATCTGTACACCTCAAATGCTGCTTTGCTACAGCTCATTATCTACTTACAAGACTATAGGGGACCCAATGAGACAGTTTTAATATGCTGCCAATAAGGCACACATACCATTACACAGTACAGCAGAAAAAAACACCACAGCTTCAATCTGAAAAAGAGGTTGAGTTATCTTTTCTGGGTCTGTTAGTGTAGAGAAGAGTGGGTGAGATCTGGAGCTGTTGTGCACAGAATAAATGTAACACTGTCCTGTTCTGTCAGTGTATGGCAGTTACTGTACACCAGAAATGGCATAGTGGAGATCCAGGTCCAAAGAAAAGGAGCCCTGTTGAACTTGGAGGGCTTAACTGAAGATTACAACACCTTCCAATATATTCCTGAGGAATAGACACTGTGATTGCCACATCCAGTGGGCAGTTTGACAGAAATCAACATATATAGAACAGGAAGGAAAAACGCTAAGGACTTGGCAAACTGATGCCACCTAGTTAATTAGAAACAGATGTGAGGAACAAATAGAGACAGGGGAAGTAAATGAAGTGAGGCACAAAAACACTAAAATGGTAGCAAACTGGATGACAGGTCTTGTGGAGATGCACAGTAGGAAGATACAATTTACCATGTGACACTTCAGCCAAAGCACCATTTTGCCAACTTGCCTCCGACACTTGAATGCCAGATTGCATGTTAGGCTTTCAGCATTGTTTTTTGGGTGATTTAATTTTACCATATTAGTGTTCACTATGGAGAACATAAAGAAAATTCAGCAACTATTAGCTCAACAACCAATATTCTATCTCTGCAGATTAGTTTTACAAAATAGCTTTAGAAGTGGAAAGTATTTCTCCATGTCTGCTAATCTAACACTTTAAAATGATCATTTTATGAGCAATGAAATTCGGCTGAATATGGGCCAGTATGGAATGTTTATAGGAATGAAGTAGCCTTTGTGGAAATAGTGTCGATGTGTGTTGTACGGAGCTGTGCATGGTGGTTATTATTATTCAGAAAAAATGAACAAAAATGCTGTACCTGGATCTTCTATTTCTTTGCTATCAACTTCCCTGTCTCTTCTGTGACACATTAACCTATTACAAGTTCGTTTATTTTACAGGCTATAAGCTGGCTGCCCTGTGACAATGAGGTGGGGCTCGTTCTAGCACCCATTGTGCTACAAGCTGATGACAAACTTTTGCTCCCAGCATTCTCGACAAAAGGGCCACCTGACAGCAAGCAGTTAGTAATGTGTCCCAGCATTATTAGTTGACAAGAGAGAAAACAGCTTTATGATGTGGCACTGGGCACAGACTGATAGAAAACTAGTGGCAATACAAAAGGGTAGTCGTCAAGCTTTAACTATCTCCAAAAAATAAGGCTATGTAATTAATTTTTTCTTTGTTTGTAGGCATGTGTGTGCATCTGCAGCCCTAGCACACATTGAAATCCATGCACCATAGTACCATAGCACACTGTACAGGAGCCAAAACAAAATGGCACAAAGTGGAGCATCGTGTGGTAATTTGTTTTTGGCAGTAGCAGAGATGTTGCCGCTGTGTCGCACTGGGTGTGTAGGGAGGGCTACCGAGAACTGTGTATCAGAGGTACCAAAGGCACCTCAAGTACTATCCTGTCCCATGGATACTGTCTCTCCTGAAGGAAATGTGAGCTCCGTCACTACCCACCCACTTGACTGTGGTGGCCTGGCAATATAGGGTCTGGCCATCCTGTACATGGCAGATGGGCACCAGGGAGGTCTCAGGGCATTACACCAATCCCTCTAACAAACATGTTCAGTGTGCTGTCTTTCACTGAAACTGAAACCGAGTCAGTGGGACTTGCTTCGCCTGTTTTGGAGAAACCTGTCTTGCCCTGAGTCAAGAGGAGATAAACACGAAAGAGTAGGGGCCTATAAATCTTCAGCATTTCAGATTTCAAAATTATGGTGAACAATGAGACCTCTTAGGCAAATGGCAGCAAGTGATGGAAAGGAACACCAGGCAAAGTCAGTGTGTATGCCTGGAGGACTTATTCAGCTTGTTGAAGAGGCTATTCTGGCAACCATTGAGGAAGCAGGTTGCAATCAAGTGTAGATTGTAGCACAGATTGAAAGGTCATACTAGGTTCATTCTAGCGGTTAGCAGAGAAGGTTGAGAATACCATTAGAATATTCTAAACAGTGTACTAGCAGTTATAGGCAGCCCGGTTGGCTGGACATCATGTAGAACAAAGTGGGAATTATGTCAAAATGTTAGAAGTAGTCACAATTAAGCTGCAATAGCCCATTACAAACAGTATTGTACCCATTACAAACAGTATTGTAAGGTGCTTACAAATGTTATTAGAAAGGCAAAGAGTATGTGGTATGCAAATAGAATACCTAATCCACAGGATAAAATTAAAACCATATGGTCAGTTGTGAAGGAATTGTCTGGTCAGCAACACGAGGTCAACAATATAAAGTCAGTTCGCAATAAGAATATTTCTGTTACTGATAAATCTTATATGTGTACAGTATGTAACGAGCATTGCAGGCGAATTAAATAAAAATTTAGCTTCTACAGGAAATCATATAACTCTCTTGGCAAATGCCTTTCCGAGATTGATGTCTGAAATACTCCTCTGTGATACAGACAAGGGGGAGATTGAGTCAATAATTAAATCACTGAAGACTAAGGACTCTCGTGGTTATGATGGAGTGCCTAGCAGAATATTAAAGTACTATGCTGCCTATGTTAGCCCTGTATTTAACCATATTTGTAATTTTTCCTTTAGGAATGGTCAGTTTCCTGAACGATTAAAGTGCTCACTAGTAAAGCCGCTTTATAAAAAGGGAGAAAGGGATAATGTAGACAATTTTAGATCTATTTCCATGCCATCAGTGTTTGCTAAAGCTATTGAAAAGGCTATGTATGTAAGGATAATTGATAATTTTATATCACACGATTTACTATCAAATGTACAGTTTGGCTTTAGAAGTCGCTTAACAACTGAAAATGCTATATTCTCTTTTTTCTGTGACGTACTGAATGGTTTAAACAACAGGTTTCGAACGCTATGCATATTTTTTTTATTTAACTAAGGAGTTTGATTGTGTTGATCAGAAAATATTGCTCCAGAAGTTGGGCCATTACGGAATATGGGGAATAGCTCACAATTCGTTCACGTCTTACTTTAGCAACAGACTCTAGTATTACGGGTAACTCTAAAATATTTCTGTTTGATAATGACACTAGCTTGGTAGTAAAGGATGTTGTTTGCAAAATTGGCTCTGTTTCAAATAGTGCAGTTCATGACATAATTTCTTGGCTTCGAAGAAAATAAACTAACGCTAAATCACAGTAAGAATCAGTTTTTACAGTTTCTAACACACAATTCAACAAAACCTGGCGTTTTAATATCACAGAATGGGCATATGATTAGTGAAACTGAATAGTTCAAATGTCTAGGTTATCAGACAGATAGTAATCTGTCGTGGAAAGCCCACGTTCAGGATCTTGTTCAAAGACTTAATGCTGCCATTCTTACTATTCGAACGGTATCTGAAGTGAGTGATCGTTCGACAGGAAAATTAGTCTACTTTGCTTATTTTCATTCGCTTATGTCGCATCTTATTATATTCTGGGGTAACTCTTCCTATTCTAAAAGGATGTTTTTCGCTCAGCAACGGGCGGTTCGGGCTATGTTGTAAGTTCACGAACCTCTTGTCGATCCCTGCTCACGAGTCTGCGCGACAGAAATGAAACCTGCATTTGGATCGGACTTCCTTAACTCTTGTGCAGAAAGGTGTGCAGAATACAGCTGCATCCATTTTCAGTAAGCTACCACTCGAATTAAAAAATCTTAGCAGTAATCCACGCGCTTTCAAATCGGAACTGAAGAGTTTCCTCATGGATCACTCCTTCTATTCTGTCGAGGAGTCCCTTGAAAAAGTAACCTGTTCTTGTTGTATTGTTGATCGCGCTTACTTAGAATTATGGATTGACTTTTTTCGGGTTCATAAACATTTTATTTTTATCTGTTATTACTCTTATTTTGTAATTTCATGTACTGACATGTTCCACGACCTTGCGAGATTTGCTCCTCATTTTGGTCGTACGGAACTTGACGTGCAAATAAAAGAAAAAAAGTCCTTGCTCATAGAGTTTCAACGAAGATCACAATCTGCAGCATTGTCTTCGGAACAGATCATGACTCCCTGGTCCTGAGTCTAGTGGAAGGCTTGAACCAGAGACTCTGAGGGTTACGTGACAAGCTAGCCTGTGCTGCCTAGACTTGCACTATAGAGCTGAGAGTTGTAGGGCTACTGAAAGAGTTCTGATGTGCACTACACGTCAGAATGATAGCTTTGGAAAACCCACAAGTATCAAGGTAAGATCCAAAGAAAAGCCTCCCGAAGATGAGAGTATCAAATTCCTAGTACGCTGGTGCCCAAAATTAAAGCAACAAACCACTATTTCCCCATCCTGTGTGTAAGTCACGATATAGTAAAACTGTCAATAGATGTCCATAGAATCGCGTTCTGCACGGAAGATGGCATTCTGGTCAACGGACAACCACGCCAACAATGACATCAGGGCACCTGTCAAGCTGGGTAGTGTTTGCCAGGTAGTCTCACATCCACAATCGCTGTGTACACAGTCCCTGACGGTGCAGTATGGCACAGAGAAGATGCCTACCAGAGGACAGTAGGAAGAATGGAAGCAGGACAGTCGCAAATTGATGTAGTCTGATAGCTTAATGTGAATCGTTCTATTGCTTCTCAGATGCTGCGACAGTTTATAGAGACCAAAACTGTATCCTGAAGACCAGGGCAGAGCCAAGTACGTGTGACATCAGAAAGAGAGGACCGTTATTTGGCTGTAAGGGCACGAAGGCTTCTCCTCAGTACTGCACTGCATCTGGCCTCACAGCAACCACTGGACGTGTTGTATCGGGGCAAATGGTCTACATAAGGCTTCAGCAGAGTGGCCTCTATTGTCAGAGACCTGCTGTATGTTTACCTCTGACGCGTCTTCACAGAAGGGAATGTCTTGAGTACCTTGCCACCTGGACAACGAACAGAGAGCCAATGTTCTTTTTACAGATGAAACCCGATTTGGTCTGGAGAGCGATTCTCGATAGATTCGCATCTGGAGGGCACGTGGAACACGATTTCGGGACCCAAACATTGTGGAAAGAGACCGATATCGAGGAGGATCCTTAATGGTGTGGGCAGGGATCATGTTGACAACACTAACACCTCTTTATGAAACTGTGCGAGTGAACTGCTAAGGTTTAACTGCTGTCAGGTACCGTGACGAGGTCTTGGGACCACATGTACGGTTGTTATGAGGTGCTATGGGCTCAGATTTCTTACTCAAGGACGATAATGCTCGACCTCATATAGAGTATGGGTCGTTGATGTCTTCTTGGAAACGGAAGATATTCCACACCTGGCATGATGTTTTCGCTTTCCCGATTTGAATTCCACAGAGCGTGTCTGGGATGCACTAGGGAGACGGGTTACATGAGGTCACTATACACCAACCACTTTCCAAGACTTGTGAGCAGCTCTGCAAGAAGAATGGGCCTTATTGCCTCAACATGAGATTAATGACGTCATTCGCAGTATTCTCCGTTATTGACAGGCCTCTATTGCTGCCACAGTGGCCACACCCCATACTGAACACATTAACCAATTGTCGGAATGTGTGCGCAAACCTGTTAAGTTGGAAAAGACGAAGAACGTTTTTGTCTATAGTTATGCTTGTTGCAGTTGTTTATGTTTAATATTCTGCACACTGTTCCAACTTTATTATCACTTCTTTCTAGGGTTTTGCTGCAAAATAAATGCAGTCTTGAAGAATTTCTGTTTGCTGCCTTAAATTTGGACACCAATGTAGTTAACTGCCGAAGCACTGGCAACAAAGCGCCAGAGCGTGAAGCGTTTCTAAAAAGAACTGACGCTCACATAATGTGAGGCATAGAAAGCTGGTTGAAACCTGAAGTTGACAAGACTGAGATCTTTGCGAAATATTTAAGTGTGTACTGAAAGAATATTAAAACGAGAAATGGAAGTGACGTCGAAACTCAAATTCACCGAGATAGAAATTGAAGCTGCATGTGGGATCGTTTGAGTAAGACTCAGTATGAAGGGTGGGCATAAAATTATGATAGGATGCTTCATCGACCACCAGAGTGTCCTCCTGTTGTAACCAGAAACTTTAGGGAAAACCTCAGTTCGCTTGTATGTAAGTTCCCTAACCATACTGTAATTGTTGGAGGAGATTTTAATCATCGAACAATCAATTGAGACAAATATACTTTTTTTTTTAGTGGTGAGTGTGACAAGACAGTCTGTGAAACATTACTGAATGCCTTCTCCGAAAACAGATAGTTCAGAACCCACTCTTGATGGAAATACACTCCTGGAAATGGAAAAAAGAACACATTGACACCGGTGTGTCAGACCCACGATACTTGCTCTGGACACTGCGAGAGGGCTGTACAAGCAATGATCACACGCACGGCACAGCGGACACACCAGGAACCGCGGTGTTGGCCGTCGAATGGCGCTAGCTGCGCAGCATTTGTGCACCGCCGACGTCAGTGTCAGCCAGTTTGCCGTGGCATACGGAGCTCCATCGCAGTCTTTAACACTGGTAGCATGCCGCGACAGCGTGGACGTGAACCGTATGTGCAGTTGACGGACTTTGAGCGAGGGCGTATAGTGGCCATGCGGGAGGCCGGGTGGACGTACCGCCGAATTGCTCAACACGTGGGGCGTGAGGTCTCCACAGTACATCGATGTTGTCGCCAGTGGTCGGCGGAAGGTGCACGTGCCCGTCGACCTGGGACCGGACCGCAGCGACGGACGGATGCACGCCAAGACCGTAGGATCCTACGCAGTGCCGTAGGGGACCGCACCGCCACTTCCCAGCAAATTAGGGACACTGTTGCTCCTGGGGTATCGGCGAGGACCATTCGCAACCGTCTCCATGAAGCTGGACTACGGTCCCGCACACCGTTAGGCCGTCTTCCGCTCACGCCCCAACATCGTGCAGCCCGCCTCCAGCAGTGTCGCGACAGGCGTGAATGGAGGGACGAATGGAGACGTGTCGTCTTCAGCGATGAGAGTCGCTTCTGCCTTGGTGCCAATGATGGTCGTATGCGTGTTTGGCGCCGTGCAGGTGAGCGCCACAATCAGGACTGCATACGACCGAGACACACAGGGCCAACACCCGGCATCATGGTGTGGGGAGCGATCTCCTACACTCGCCGTACACCTCTGGTGATCGTCGAGGGAACACTGAATAGTGCACGGTACATCCAAACCGTCATCTAACCCATTGTTCTACCATTCCTAGACCGGCAAGGGAACTTGCTGTTCCAACAGGACAATGCACGTCCGCATGTATCCCGTGCCACCCAACGTGCTCTAGAAGGTGTAAGTCAACTACCCTGGCCAGCAAGATCTCCGGATCTGTCCCCCATTGAGCATGTTTGGGACTGGATGAAGCGTCGTCTCACGCGGTCTGCACGTCCAGCACGAACGCCGGTCCAACTGAGGCGCCAGGTGGAAATGGCATGGCAAGCCGTTCCACAGGACTACATCCAGCATCTCTACGATCGTCTCCATGGGAGAATAGCAGCCTGCATTGCTGCGAAAGGTGGATACACACTGTACTAGTGCCGACATTGTGCATGCTCTGTTGCCTGTGTGTATGTGCCTGTGGTTCTGTCAGTGTGATCATGTGATGTATCTGACCCCAGGAATGTGTCAATAAAGTTTCCCCTTCCTGGGACAATGAATTCACGGTGTTCTTATTTCAATTTCCAGGAGTGTATATTAGAACTGATGACAACAGACGGACCTGACCTTTTTAAGGGAGTCAGCATCGAAACAGGTATTGGTGACCATGAGGCAATTATAGCAAGAATGAATACCAAAACACAAAGGGAAACTAAAAGAAGCAGAAAGATACATATGTTCAACAAACCAACCAGAGACACAATCATACCTGAGTGAGGACCTTGAAACTTTTAGCTCAGGACAGGAGCATGTACAGGAATTATGTCTCAAGTTCAGAAGAATAGTTGATCATGCACTGTACAGATATGTACCCAGTAGAACAGTTCATAATGGGAGAGATCCTCTATGGTATACAGTCACTGCAAAGTAACAGATACTATTGCAAGATAGGTGAGAAGCAAAGCATAGGGATATAGACAGAGAGATCCTGAATGAAAGGCACTTGGCAATCTAGAGAGCAATGCGTGAAGCATTCATGACTACCACCGAGTGAGGTGGCGCAGTGGTTAGCACTCTGGACTCGCATTTGGGAGTACGATTGTTCAAACTCACGCCTGACCATCCACATGTAGGTTTACCATGACTTCCCTAAATCGCTCCAGGCAAATGTTAGGATGGTTCCTCAGAAAGGGCACAGACGATTTCCTTCCCTATCCTTGACACAATTCGAGCTGGTGCTCCGTCTCTAATGACCTCGATGTCGACAGGGCGTTAAACCCAATCTTCCTTCCATCCACTTTCAATGACTACCGCAACAGAATGTTGACAAGAGACATTTTACAAAACCCAAAGAAATTGTGGTCGTATGTAAAGGCTGTTAACAGCACCAAACTAGTGTCCAGTCACTTACGGACGAGACAGGACCTGAAATTGAGAGAAGCAAAGCAAAAGCAGAAATGCCTAACTCTGTTTTGAAATGTTCCTGCACAGAGGAAAACACAGGAGTATATGCCTAACTGCAATTCTCGTACCACTGAAAAGATGAGTGAAATAGATATTAGATAGAGTATCTCCCATCAGTGAAATATATAGAGTCAGTGACATTGAGAAATAACTGTAATAGTTTAAAATAAATTGAACAAAGCCTCAGGGCTCGATGGAATCCCTATCAAATTTATACCCAATTCGCGGCAGAGCTAATCCCTTTGTTAACTTCAATCTAGCGTAGAGCCCTCCAACAGAAAACTGTGTCCAGTAGCTGGAAGAAAGCACAGGTCAAACCTGTCTATAAGAATGGTAGCAGAAGTGATCCACAAAAATGCCGTCTGATATCCTCGACGTCCATCTTTTGTAGAATCTTAGAACATATTCTGAGCTCCAACACAGTGAGGCGCCTGAACAGAACGACCTCCTCTGTGCCAAAGAGCCATCCACATGCAGGTTTACCATAACTTCCCTAAATCGCTCCAGCCAAATGTTGGGATGGTTCCTCTGAAAGGGCACAGTCGATTTCGAAAACACAGATCATGTGAAACATGACGTCCTGAATGCCACGGATCAGGATTTCTCGATTTCCGAAAATCATTTGACTCAGTACCAAACCTACATTTATTATCAAAAGCACGATCATATGGAGTATCAGATGAAATACGTGACTGGATTGAGGATTTATTGGTAGGGAGGACGCAGCATGTTATCTTGCGTGAAGAGTGATTGAGAGATGTTGAGTAACTTAAGGTGTACTCCCGGGAAGTGTGTCGGGGCCCTTGCTGTTCATGCTGTACTCGGAAGAGCCGAAGAAACTGCTACACCTGTCCAATATCGTGCAGGGCCCCCGCAGAAGAGTGTTCCTGGAGCAACTCTGTTACAATTCTGGACGTGTGGGCTGTCGTATTGTCCTGTTGGAATTGATCAAGTGCGTCGGAATGCATAATGGTCATGAATGGATTCAGGTGATCAGACAGGATGCTTACGTACGTGTCACCTGTCAGAGTCGTATCCAGACGTATCAGGGGTCCCATATCACTCCAACTGCACACGCCCCATCCCATTAGAGAGCCTCTATCAGGTTGAACAGTCCACTGCTGACATACGTGGTCCGTGGATTCGTGATGCTGTCTTCATACCCAATTACGCCGAGACTCTTCCGATCAGGCAGCATGTTTCCAGTCATCAACAGTCCAATGTCGGTGTTGACCGGCCCAGGCGAGGCGTAAAGCTTTGTGTCGTGCAGTCATCGAGGGTACAGGAGTGGGCCCTGGTTCCAAAAACCCATATGGATGATGTTTCGTTGAATAGTTCGCACGTTGACACTCGTTGACGGCCCAGCATTGAAATCTGATGCAAGCTGTGGAAGGGCTGCACTTCTGTCACGTCGAACAATTCTCTTCAGTCGTCGTTGGTTCCGTTCTTCCAGGATCTTTTTTCGGCCGCAGCGATGTCGGAGAGTTGATGTTTTACCGGATTACTGATATTCATTGTGCACTCGTGAAATAATCGTAGGGAAAAATTCCCACTTCATCGCCACCTCGGAGATGCTCTCTCCCATCGCTCGTGCGCCGACTATAACACCACTTGTTGAAGACTCACTTAAAGTTTGATAACCTGTCATTGTAGCAGCAGTAACGGATCTAACAGCCGTGCCAGACACTTGTCATCTTACATAAGCGTTGCCGACTACAGTGCCATCTTCTGCTTACTTACATAGCTCTGTATTTTTATAGGCCTGTCTATACCAGTTTCTTTTCCGCTTCATTGTATATTAATGGTCTTGCGAACAATAGTAATAGCAACCTCAGACTTCTTGGAGATGATGCAGTAGCCGGCCGGAGTGGCCGAGCGGTTCTAGGCGCTTCAGTTCGGAACCGCGCGACTGCCACGGTCGCAGGTTCGAATCCTGCCTCGGGCTTGGATGTGTGTGATGTCCTTAGGTTAGTTAGGTTTAAGTAGTTCAAAGTTCTAGGGGACTGATGACCTGAGATGTTAAGTCCCATAGTGCTCAGAGCCATTTGAACCATTTTGTTAAGGCCCATAGTGCACAGAGCCATTTTTGAATGATGCAGTTATCTACAGCAAGGTACCGTCTGACTGAAGCTGTACAAATATTCAGCCAGGCGTTGATAAGATTTCAAAGAGATGCAATGATTGGTACTTGCTTTAAACATTCAACAAATAGTATGCTATGGATATAATAGTAGTGGGTCATAGTTGGAATCTGTAAACTCTTACAAATACTTGGGTTTAACAACAGTTAGTCGGGACATGATACGGAACTATCACATAGGCTCAGTCGTGGGTAAAGCACGTAGCAGGCTTCGGTTTATTGGTAGTATACTACGGAAACGCAACCAGTCCAAGACGGCTTTAAATGATGACCCAAGGAATATACTACAGCTCTCTAAATATCACTCCATAGGGATAATGAGGATAAGACTAGATTAATTACAGCACCCACAGACGCATTTAAACAATCATTTTTCTCGCTCTCCGTACTTGAATGGAACGGAAAAAGTCTTAATAACTGATCCAGTGGGACGTACCTTCTGCCAAGCACTTCACAGAGGATCGTAGAATATAAAGGTAGACACCATTACCCCACAGATGGCGCTTTATGACAGGATGCAATGTCGTGCTGACACAAGCAATTATCGCCTGTAATTTATTCCCCTACTGAAAGCACTATACAGTGTTGTAAAATGTATTAGTATCCTTCTGAATTTAGTGTTTTCTTACGCACATAAGAGGACCACACTCTAACCACGAAAAACACCCCATATTGTAACACCATCTCTTCCATACTTCACTTTTGCCACCACACATGATGCAGGTAACGTTCTCCAGGCATTTGCCAAATCTATGTAAACCTTTCCATCGGATTTCTGCAGGACATAGCGTGATATATCACCCAAATCACTCGTTTCCAGCCATCTTATGTTCAGTGGCGTCGCTCTTTCCAGCATCTCATGCGTCGCGTAGCATTGATTAGAGAAATGTGTAGTTGATGGGCTTCTCAATCATCGTACCTCATTCATTTTGACGCTCTATGCGTAGTCAATGCGGTAGCGGGGACTGCTGGTAGCACTTTGGAACCCACGAGTGATTTCTTCTCCTGATTCCATGCTCTTTATTCAACCACCCATCGCTATGCTCGACGGTCCCTGTACGTCACTACTGGAGGGTCACCAGGTCTCGGTTTAGGCCAGGAGTTGTGTAACAGTAGAAGCACTCTCGTGGCTATGCCACGCACGCTGGCTGCTAAACTGTACGTCAGTCTGGTGATTCAACCTGTTGTGCTGCCATTCGTGAGCACCGCCCAGCGGCTGTTTTCCAACAGGATAACACTCGGCCACATTACGCTGTTGTAACCCAACATGCTCTACAGAGTGTCGACATTGTTGCCTCGTCTTGCTTGATCATCAGATCTGTCTGCAATCGAGCACATATGCGACATCATCGGACGACACTCCAGCGCCATCCGCAAACAGCATTAACAGCCTCTGTACTGCCGACCAAGTGCAACAGGCACGGAACGCCATCCCACAAACTGACATCCGGCACATATACAGCAAAATGCGCGCACCTTTGAAGGCTTGTATTCAGCATTGTGGCGGCTCCGTCGGTTATTAATGTACCAGCATTTGACATTTTCAATGGCTTATCTCACTCTTACATTTACCTGAGATCTTGCAATGTTAATCACTTAAATACATAAACAAATGTATTCACGAAATTTCGTTACACTACATTAATTATTTTTTTGTGATGCGATTTTTTTCGTCAATGTATTTGCACAACTAGTTACCGCTTGGAATGCACAGACTGTTGGTAAATGATCACGAAGAGTTGCTTTTCTAATACAATTTATAACCCACATGATCTAAGTTCGCTGTCTATAGCACCTTGCACTGGGTAGCTGTTTTTCTGTTATTTTACGTTCGCACAACTGTGTTTACTTTTCGTGGCGGTAATAGTGAATGCTTTTTATATGATGGTCGATACAAAAAGCTAATTACAACTTTTATCCCATTCCAGTCTGAGATTGGTTTTCTATGTACCATGCATCCCTTATATACACGTCAGAGCATACTTGAATGTCTGAGACAGTAAGGATAAGGGCAATGTTATAGTTAAACTCGACAATTATTAACTACAACACGTATGGGAGCGTGTCAGTAGCCTTTGTGCTCGCTTACCACAGCGTGCCCACGATAAGTACTTTCCAAAGCATTGGGACTAGTGACGCCTGTTTAACAGTATCAGTTTGGCAGAATTTAGAAAGCGAAAGGTTGTCTTCAACTGGTACAGAATACAGACTACAGCTGAAGGACACGATAGAAAGGTGGTAATTGAGACAGGACTGGAGCTATGCCCCATGTTATACAGTCCGTACAAAGCGCTGGGGAATTAAAGGTCGAGGAGAATAAATGAAAACCTTACGTCTTCCCGATTATACTGTTGTTTTGCCAGAGACGGCAATGAACTTGGAAGATTAACTGAACGTAATCGACTGAGTCATGCAAACCGATTACATGCGACTGAGGTAGGTGTGATTGAGTGCGTGAGAGAGTGATTGTGCCAACCATTTGAGCTCTTTTCCCCCTTTTCGTTTCTTTTAATATTTCTAAGGGCGCTGCTAACCTCGCTCAATAACAAACCAATGACAAGATGAACTCCAATAAGAATAACACAGGTGGAGTGGAGTGTACTCGAAGTAAGTCAGGCGATGCCGGCGTAAATAAAATACTTGACAAAAAAAAAAGTTAAGCACATAGATGTGGAAGAAGAAACAAAATTAAACTTCACAGACTGAGAGGGTATGTCGTGTTATTTCAGTAATTAAAAAATCGAGTCACATTCACAAAGAACTTGGCTGTATTAAGTCCACTCATCAGTAGGGCGTTGCACTCCCTCTGGTTTCGACGCACGCACTTGTTCGGTTGGGGAGGGTGCCACAAAACCGTTGTATCCTCTCCTGAGGAAAGCTGGCCCATAACTGTTGTAACTGGTCCTTGATATTCTCGATACTGGCGCTGCGACAGAGTTGACATCCGTGTTGGTCCCACACATGTTCTATCTGGAACAGATCTGGGAATCTTTTGGCCACAGTAGTACCTCAACATCATGCAGACGGTGCCATATGAGAGTGAGCCTTGTCCTGTTGAAGAATTGCAGCACGATATTGTCGCGTGAGAGGGCGCAGGACGCACTCTTATGCCGTCAGAACTCCCTCAGTCACCACGCACCCACACCACGACGCCAGGAATGCCTCCCCAGAGTCCTCTTCCCAGGTGGCAGGACGGCGGTTCTTCGCCATCCGCCAGCAGTTGTGGACAGCCTGCACACGGTCCCTAGTACGGCTGCCACTTGTCTCCAACCGATGATGTGGATGTTGCAGGGAATCCATCGCATGTCTTCAGATGGCAATAGCAGTTATGAAGGGATTGCAATATGCCAATGCGCAGTATGGCGATCCTCCCACGTGACGGTCAGTTGTGGGCGAGTGGAACTTAGACGATGACTATGGATATCATCACGTCCCCAGGCAGTCCGACATCGGAGCTGTCACATCCAAATGAGCCACAAATCTGAGTATTGATGGACTGGACCAGCCGGCCAAGTGGAGACTCACAATGAGGCCCGATTCAAACTCACCGAGCTAGGCATCGCAGTGGTGAGCGCGTTGGACCCGTAACCGGGACGAGGGCGGCTTCCGGCCACCCAGATGCGGGCTTTCTGTGATTTCCCTAAATCGCTCCAGGCGAAATGGTTTCATTCGAACGCGCACGACCGATTTCCTTCCCGATCCTGCTTGTACAGAATCTATAATGAACGCTCTGTCGACGGGACATCAAACTTTAATCTTACTTCCTCCTTTCTTTCCTTCCAAACTCTGTCACGTTCCAGCAACGCTCTCTTATACGAGTACGCGACACATCCGTCCTTTCACAGTGATCTCACAACATCGAGCTCCTGCTGAATAACATAACTGGAAATGCGGGCAGAGGCCAAGCACACGGAGCTCTTCCTCCAATCGTAACTACACTGAGGTGATATAAGTCACGGGAAACCTTCTAATACTGTGTCGGACCTCCTTCCGCACAGCGCAGTGTGGCACCTCGACGTGACACGGACTCGACAAGTCGCTGGAAGCAGCGCTGCACAAACATTGAACCGTGCTGCCTCTATAGCCATCCATAATTGCACAAGTGTTGCCGGTGCAGGTTTTGTGCACGAACTGACCTCTCGATTGTGTCCCGTAATTGTTCAGTGGGATTCATGTTAGGCGAGATGGGTGGCCAAATCAGCCGCTCGAACTGCCCACAATGTTCTTCAAACCAGTCGCGAACGGTAGTGGACTGGTAACATGGGACATTGTCATCTATAAAAATTCCACATTTGATTGGGAACATGAAGTCCACGAAAGGCTGCAAATGGTCTCCACGTAGCGGAACATAACCATTTCCAGTCAATGAACGGTTCAGTTAAACCAAGGGACCCAGTCTATTCCAAATAAACACAGCCCACACCATTATGGAGCTACCAACAGCTTGTACAGTGAGTTATTGGCAAGTAGGGCCCACGGCTTAGTGTGGTCTGCGCCACACTCGAACCTTACCATCAGCTATTACCAACTGAAATCGGGACTCATCTGCACAGGCCGCAGTTTTCCGGTCCAAACGATATGACCACGAGCCTAGGAGAGGCACTGCAAGGCGATGTAGTGCTGTTAGGAAAGGCACTCGCGTCGGTCGTCTGTTGTCATAGTACATTCACGCCAAATTTCGGTGCACTGTCCTAACAGATACGGTCTGTTCCTTGTCTGTTAGCACTGACAACTCTACGCAAACGCAGATGCTCTCGGTCGTTAAGTCCGTGGTGATACGTAGTGCCTGAAATTTGGTGTACTGGGCACACTCGTGACACTGTGGATCGCGGAATGCTTAATTTCTAACGCTCCAATAGTGTAGCTCCAACTACCATTCCGCGTTCAAAGTCTGTTAATTCCCGTACTGCGTCCGTAATGATGACGGAAACGTTTTCACGTGAATCACCTGAGTACAAATGACAACTGCCGCTTTATTCCTCGTGTACGCGATGCTACCACCATATATATTGTCATTTTAATAGCCTTACCTGTATTGACATTTAGATTTTGTTGATGCTGTCCTTTTGCAAGGGTTACTTGCACATAGATTCCTATACGTTGTTCACCCTGAACATTATCTTCGGTTTTGTATATTCCGTGTATGGTATGACGTAGCCCGTCCTATTAGCCGTGGGGTCCAATGCACGACTTTCAGGAGTCGGAAGTGGATCCCAGCACGAACCCAGCCGGCGGACTTGTGTCGAGGTCCGGTGAGCTGGCCACTGTGTCGATAGTTTTTAAGCGGTTTTCCATCTGCCTCAGCGAATGCGGGCTGGTTCCCCTTATTCCGCCTCAGCTACACTATGTCGGCGATGGCTGCACAAACAAGTTCCCACGTATGCGTACACCACCATTACTCTACCACGCAAACATAGAGGTTACACTCGTCTAGTGTGAGACGTTCCCTGGGGGGTCGACTGGGGGCCAAACCGCATAATAACCCTGAAAGAGTGGTTCGGTGTGGGGCGGCGGAGGGGTGAAGTGGACTGCGGTAGCCGTCGTGGGGTTGTGGACCACTGCGGCTGCGGCGGCGACGTAGCCTCTCCGTCGTTTCTAGGCCCCCGGTTGACATACAATACAATGGTACGACATAGGTGGTTTTCTACATCTTGTATATTGACACATTCCTGGACAAATATGCCCATTTACGCTTTTCACCTCAGCATTTTATAACTTCGACGTGACATATAGATATATTTATGTCATTTTATACCTTCACCTGTGCTGACACTTAGATATTGTTGATGCTGTCCTTCTGCAACGACTACTTGTACACAGATGCATATTTCTTCGGTTTCTTTATTTCTGATGATGTAATTTATTTTACGCATCTATAATTTTCGACAGTTATTTTTGTAGATCGGTAGGTTACTTCAGGATTTTTCAGTGTAGTGTATCGTCTAACTGATCATTTTCTAATCGTGGAAAATTAAGTAATTATTTTATAAATAAATAGTACATTTGTACAACGTAAGCAATGGAAATTCGTTATACTCTGCTGTATATAATTCTATTTTAGGGATGTGACAATGGCTGTATCAGTTGGTTTTTATGAAATGATTACTGTAAATTCACTTATGTAGTATTGTCCTTTATTCTTATTTTGTTTTTAATCTTTCTTTGTTTTATCAAGGTGGGTAAGTTGATGATGCCATAATTAATGTTTATGACTACAGGTCTGAAGATGGTGTACTGAGTGACCGAAACCGGTTGCGATATAAAAAAAATAACAACAAAACGACGTCTGCAGGTGTTTCATTTTTTTACTTAAGTAAAGCCGAAGTCCAGCAGACCATCAGTCAAAAGAATGTAAAAAAATCTGTATAACTATCCCATGACTTTTGTCACCCCAGTGTATATCTGGGATGTGGCGTCGTTGTCATTTCGTGTTGGGCAGGCAGCGCATCAGACGCTCCTCACGCCTCATACACGGTGAGTCGGGAGGAAAGGTGCATTCTTTGATGGGTGATAGTGATTCTGAACAAAAAAAACTTGGTATGAACATGTGTCCTATTCCGAACGGTTTCCGAGGCGGAAGACATGTAATGTATATTGTTACTTATTTTCTGTGTTATTGAGGCATTGTCATTGATTACTACGTACCACAACAGTGTAGAGAAAGTCGAGACGAACAGTTTCATATTGCTACAGCGCATGCGCGCCGCGAGAGCTTTTCAATATTCTCGCGTTCTCTTCGCGCGGACTATTAACTCTAGAGAAAAAATGAATAGGACATTTTTGTAGAAAATGTAATGTAGTTTAATTTTTCAAGAAAAACGTACAAAAGTGTTACTGAATGTGATCTATCACGGAAACCATTCGGAACAGGGCAAATGTCCATATGAAGTTTTTCCTTTGTAATCCGCTAATACCTTCAGAGCATGCAGCTTTCCTCGTGACTCATACTGTATACACTAACCAGGCCTGGCAACAACAGTAAAGGCGAACAACACGAATGCACTGCCTGTCACAGAGAATTGCAACTCTAATAATTAACATATCCGCCAATGGTGTGTACGTGTACGAATTTACGTCGATATCCGGCCAATTCCTCTTGGTGCTTCTCTTTCTTTATGGCCGGAAGCGCAGGTTAGGAAATAAGACGCTAAAACTAGAAGATGAGTTTTGCGATTTGCATAGCGAAATAACTAACGATGGCGTATATAAAGAGGATATGAAATATAGAATGCCAACAGCGAGAAAAGCTCTAGAAATAAGTTAACATAATATATATATTTTAGCGTTATGAAGTATCTTTTTGTGGTATGGCTCGATGTGACTGAAAGAAATGATACATTGACGAGATACACTCCTGGAAATGGAAAAAAGAACACATTGACACCGGTGTGTCAGACCCACCATACTTGCTCTGGACACTGCGAGAGGGCTGTACAAGCAATGATCACACGCACGGCACAGCGGACACACCAGGAACCGCGGTGTTGGCCATCGAATGGCGCTAGCTGCGCAGCATTTGTGCACCGCCGCCGTCAGTGTCAGCCAGTTTGCCGTGGCATACGGAGCTCCATCGCAGTCTTTAACACTGGTAGCATGCCGCGACAGCGTGGACGTGAACCGTATGTGCAGTTGACTGACTTTGAGCGAGGGCGTATAGTGGGCATGCGGGAGGCCGGGTGGACGTACCGCCGAATTGCTCAACACGTGGGGCGTGAGGTCTCCTCAGTACATCGATGTTGTCGCCAGTGGTCGGCGGAAGGTGCACGTTCCCGTCGACCAGACACCGGACCGGAGCGACGCACGGATGCACGCCAAGACCGTAGGATCCTACGCAGTGCCGTAGGGGACCGCACCGCCACTTCCCAGCAAATTAGGGACACTGTTGCTCCTGGGGTATCGGCGAGGACGATTCGCAACCGTCTCCATGAAGCTGGGCTACGGTCCCGCACACCGTTAGGCCGTCTTCCGCTCACGCCCCAACATCGTGCAGCCCGCCTCCAGTGGTGCTGCGACAGGCGTGAATGGAGGGACGAATGGAGACGTGTCGTCTTCAGCGATGAGAGTCGCTTCTGCCTTGGTGCCAATGACGGTCGTATGCGTGTTTGTCGCTGTGCAGGTGAGCACCACAATCAGGACTGCATACGACCGAGGCACACAGGGCCAACACCCGGAATCATGGTGTGGGGAGCGATCTCCTACACTCGCCGTACACCTCTGGTGATCGTCGAGGGGACACTGAATAGTGCACGGTACATCCAAACCGTCATCGAACCCATCGCTCTACCATTCCTAGACCGGCAAGGGAACTGGCTGTTCCAAAAGGACAATGCACGTCCGCATGTATCCTGTGCCACCCAACGTGCTCTAGAAGGTGTAAGTCAACTACCCTGGCCAGCAAGATCTCTGGATCTGTCCCCCATTGAGCATGTTTGGGACTGGATAAAGCGTCGTCTCACGCGGTCTGCACGTCCAGCACGAATGCTGGTCCAACTGAGGCGCCAGGTGGAAATGGCATGGCAAGCCGTTCCACAGGACTACATCCAGCATCTCTACGATCGTCTCCATGGGAGAATAACAGCCTGCATTGCTGCGAAAGGTGGATATACACTGTACTTGTGCCGACATTGTGCATGCTCTGTTGCCTGTGTCTATGTGCCTGTGGTTCTGTCAGTGTGATAATGTGATGTATCTGACCCCAGGAATGTGTCAATAAAGTTTCCCCTTCCTGGGACAATGAATTCACGGTGTTCTTATTTCAATTTCCAGGAGTGTATATCCTGAGGCAGAGTATTGGTAATCGAGGGAAGTGAGTGCAAGGCTTGAATTCAGCAAGCAGGTTCAGGTGGCTGTAGAGTCCAGAATTTATAAAAATATTAAAAGACGTGCAAGATTGAGTAGCGTGGAGAGCTGCTTCAAACCATTCATCTTACTGATTACTGCAACAACATTTCCACAGCCCAAGGTTACGTCTAAAAATTCGCCTCTCCGTAACGGCGTAGTTATGAATTCCACCTTCAGTTGCGCTACAGTTCGGTAGTTTTGGTATGCTACACAAATGACATTGTAAATGGTAGGATTACCGGTAGTATTGGTAGTGTTGTAGGGGGAAAAAAGGAATTTATGAATTTGTAAGCGAGAAACTAGGAATCGATGATTTCTCTCTTTTTTCTTTTTTGTTTGGCACATAATTAGAAGCGCACATAATTCAGTGTGTTTTTTATATCCTTACAGAATATAAACTGCGTTTCATATGTAATAAAAATTAGTTGATCGCGTAACTTCAGCACTCTTATGTAACGAAACCAATTACCTCTCGTGCAAGTACAGTTTATATGGACAAATATTTGTTGTTATTTTGCACTCAACGTTTTTCATCATGATCAAAGGGCAGAGTTTCATATTATCAATGATTATTGCGGAAGTTGCTTATGAATAACAGAAGCATGTTTTATGTAAATTCGACGAAGTATTGAAGTGATGTCTGATATATTTTTGTTTCAAGGTTTTCTTTTATTTTAACGTTTTCTTGAGGATACTGCGTTTTCTAGTGCTATATGATAAATCTGTATTTTTACTACAAAACGCTCTGTTTTACGCTACAAATCAACAATTTTCGAATGAAACCTGTATTAAGCATTGACAAGTTCAAGTGTGCTCTAAACACTGTTCATTTTTAAGTAAGAGACAGGAGGACAACTATGTAGAACAAATATGTTCCTTAGGTTACACTGTCCTTTATACGTTCTCACTCAGTTTCTATACTGTTAATCGCTTCCAGTTTTTAGGAGAATCTAGCGAACCACTGATCGGGAACGTAAAGAAAGAGATCGTTATGAGGAAACGCCCGATAGCTCTAACGTACAGATGACGTAGGTACGATCTTAACTGAGCAAAGCTACTAGGAACACTGCCGTAGTCTATGCTTACTTATGACAGTCAGGTAATTTTACAACTCGAATTCCGCCTGTGACAACGTTGTCACTTTATGAAGGCAGAGCCTGGCTATAACATAATTCATTAAAATACTCTCACACCTCCCGATAGTTACGTAGTTTGAAGTTCTCAAGGTTCCAGCCAGATTAGTTTAGCGTAGATACACTGTTCGTTTCGTAGACCCCTTAGCGTAGAGCTTCTCGGGGGTACGGTACTCGTCAGAAGGAAACAAAAATGCATTATGCACTGATGAAGTCTCAGTTTATCAGGCGAGTCGTACGTCGCGTTATCGCAACGTTTCGGCGAGTTTCCTGCTCATCTGAAGATGACATGTAGGAACCTCGTCGAAACATTACAACACGAACCACGACTCGTCCGATAACCCGACAAAATTCTATCAACGAAATTCGCCGAGAAAGCCAGCGTTCCCATACATAAGACGTATTTACAACAGAAGTGATATGCTTAAGTTCCATCCTAGGTCAAATACTGATATGCACATACTTATTCGCAAATCTGAATAAAAGGTAACAAAATGGAAAGAAAATGTTAAACAGAGATAAGGAGGTGAAAAATTAGAATGTTTAAAATCTCGACTTTCTCATTTTGCTTGTCCATATCTCTTTTTAAGAGTTTCTTTATTATGGCAGTCTGAATGGAAAAAGACATTTGCTAGTATATTTCGGTCATACTGCAGACATGGCAAACCCGGGATAGTGGAGACCTAGCCCAGAATGTAAGCAGTGTCGGCCTAAGAAGATGGAAGTCACGGCGCTATCAAGAGGAATAGTGCAGAGAACCCCATTGGAAGCTTCAGAGCCGAGTTTGGCTAAATAGGAAAGTACAAACTACCTGGGCACTAATTTAACAAGCACAACAGTTTAAAGTTGGAGATAAACAGCAGATTATTGATTCATACAGAACAAACTTCAGCATAAAACATATAAAATCAGGCGTACTCTCCAGCAAAACCGAACTCGGGGTATATAATGCAATAATAATTCCAGAAGCTTTATACCGAAAGCCACCTTGACTTGCACAATGAAAATCTTGAAGGAGGTCTTTGTCCCAGAGTGAGATGTGGCTGGCCGAAGAAGAAAGAACAGCTCGGAACTGTACAAGATCCTGACACAACCAAACACTGTCCAGAAAACAAAGGCGAGAAGGCTTCGATGGGCGGGGCGAAAGAACACATACGGGTGGCAGACCCAACAAACGGCGGATGGAAAAAATAGTGAAGAAACTACGACACCTAAGCTTTGGATCGAACTGAATGCAAACAGCTGAATAGTGCAGTCACTGGAAACAGATTGTGAAGCCGGCGCATGACATTCAAGGTCAACAAACGCCGCATAAGTAAGTAAGAAAGGAAACAACTAACCTTAAGATTATTAGAAACCATTCCCCGCTCTATTCTGCTACAGTCCGACGATGGCTCAGTCATACGGCGCTGCTCACTAATAGCAAACGCTCGGGCTCAAGATCCCGTCCGGCAAACATTTCTAATTAGCCTGCTGGGTCAACAGCGGTGAAAGTTTCAGTCTGGAAAATAAACTAGCAGTTTCAGCAGTAGCTCTCTGACGAAATCTAAAGCAAGATGAGGACAGGTTTCTGACGCCCCATTTTTTGCAACGACAGAATGCACACGGATTACTAATACCACCAGCATTTGCCATGTAAAACCTAGGGTATCTCACGGGGAATGTAAAAGAAGTGTTCTTGCTCGTGGTATATACTTACTGGATAGTATTAGTTACATTTCAGGCGTTCCTCAAATGATCTATCTATCTATCTATGAGAAAATTCTATATGGGGCAGTCAAATGAAAACGAGCAGAAGGAAAAAGTAAATAAACTGTTTATTATTTCAAATGTAATCCATATCATTTAAGTCATTCAACCCACTGTTAGACAAGTGAATGTGGTACAGCACTGTTGTAACTGGTCCTCGATATCCTGGGTACGGAGTTTACATTCGTTCTATCGGGAACAGCACTGGGGCTCTTGCTGGCCGCGGGAGTACAACATGGCGCAGACAGTGCCGTGTGCGAGCTAGCGTTGTCCCGTCCAAAACTGGCACTACGATACAGTCGCGTGATGGGAAACACATATTCGCCTACGACGGTAGTGCAGAACAGCAATTCATCGCTGAACACAAAGCGACGCCGTTCATCAGTAAGTAGGCCATGCTTCTCGGTCACGGCACCACACCACACGTAGGCGTTGTGTCCAGGTATCGACGCCAGCCTGCGCGTGGGACGATAATTCGCTAGTCTGGCTGCTGCTAATGTCCGACCGACGGCGCGGGATAGCACAGAATGTCGCACGGAGTCTATTACGTTTTCTCGGGTGGCAGACGCAGGTGTGAAGAGGTTACGATGTGCTCGGTGCACAGTATTGCGATCCTCCCTTGTGGTAGCCATTCGTCGACAACTGGAACCCTAACGACGATCATGCCTACCCACACGTCCCCACGCAGTCGAAAATCAGGCCAGTGTTACATACGAATGTCCCACAAATGTGGATATTGCGTAACTCGGTCAGACAGCCATACGGAGAGCCACAGTGAGACCTACGTCAAACTCTGACAGGTACTGTCTTTCACGAACACACAACATTTCCCTGTCCTTCACAGTGACACTCACCGCGCCGCCTTATATGCCTTACCGGGCCTGGTAACAACACTATACGCGAACGACACTAGGTACGCATGGCTGGGCACAGCTCATTTGTTCCATTAGGATCGCTAGGGGGAAAGCAGCCTGTGCTATTCTGGAACAGGTTTCTGTAGTGTGGTCTGTGATGTCAGTATGCATAGGTATAGCGGCAGCAACGGTAAACACGCATGCCGCCCAGAGGCATTTCGTGTATTGAATTGGTGTTAGCGCCCCTCGGAGTTCTGTGGCGATGTGCTCCACCTCACGTGATCGGCGAGGAATGATGGCGGAGGAGACGCTGCGGAATGAGACCACTGTGGTTGCTGGAGCGACGCAGCCGGGGTCAGCGGCAGCAGCTGCGTTTCTTGTTAGCAACCTTTTGTTCAAACTGTATTCCGTGTATTTCACTGACCAATACGAGGCTGCAAATTTTAAAAAATACCCCAAGCATGTGAAAAATATCGATTTAATTAATTTGCATAATTTTTTATGTCAATGTGATGTTAGGGGTACAATAGTTAATGGGTGGGTGTGCGTGAATGGGTGACGTGGATCAGAACAGCAGGTTAAGTGCACAACACTAGATTAATTTGCATAGTTTTTATGTAAAACTCAGTACAAAAGTTTAAGGGGTGGGTGGCAAACGAGAATGCGCCAGAAATGGCGTTCAAAAGCATGTGAAATTCGAAAAATTTGCCAGAAAATGGTGGGAGGACTTAACTAATTACTTAATTTGGTATCATTGACGGTAGAATAGTTTAAGGACCTGGGGGTGACACGCAATACCACTTAACGGAGCAAAAGGTTAAGTGCTGATGAAGGGCTCAACATTAGGTTAAGACACCTTTAGGGCAGGCCAAACATTAGGTTATGCATCATGTTTGCTCCATGTAGTTACTTCTTACGAGACCTACGTGTTTCCAGACAGCAGAGAACGATGAGCGAGAGAAATCCAGCCCCCACAAACTGATCTTTTTATAAATAAATAAACACTATATCCCTCAATTTCCTTTTACGAGGCCCTTTCTCTCCACCATCAGACCGCCCTCTCGGATTACGTCGCAGAGGGACGACACCGCCCTCTGGTGTCGGTACTGTGTACTAGACCAGACCTTGTGGTGAATACACTTGATGGTGGTAGTGCCTCTAATTGTTTAAATAGTTGGTGCGTGCAAAATAAAGACTTAAGTCCAGCACAGGCCGAGTTCTCTCTCTGCCATTTCCTAGTATGAGGTGGTGGTCAGATGTCTTAGGTTAGTGGAGGTGACCTTTCTTTCCCGCCATTTTCTTAGGTTAGTAGAGATAGCGCAAGTGCTCTTTCTTTACTGCCAAAATTCAAACTATCTGCCAATTCCTAGGAAGAGATGGCGGTCAGGTGACTTAGGTTAGTGCAGGCAGCCCAAGTGCCACCTCTTTCCCGCCATTTTCTTAGTTTAGTAGAGATAGCCTAATTAACCTATCTTCCTGCCAAAATTCAAACTTGGAGCCAGTTCCTATGATAAGGTGGCGGTCAGATGACTTAGTTTAGTGGAGGTGACTGAAGTGACCTTCCTTTCCCTCCATGTTCCTAGGTTAGTAGAGGTTGCATTGTCCTGATGGAATTTGATCTTCCTGGGAGGGGAGGGGAGGGATGCCGGGGTAGTGGACTTTCCGCCATCTTGGAAAACGTCATAGCCGCCATCTTGGATAATGGTACCTTCGTCAGCAGCTGACATCACGGCCGCCATCTTGGATGACGTCGTCACTGCCAACTTGGATACATTTGGCAACAATGCAGAGTGCGCCAGGCCGGCCGCGGTGGTCTCGCGGTTCTAGGCGCGCAGTCCGGAACCGTGCGACTGCTACGGTCGCAGGTTCGAATCCTGCCTAGGGCATGGATGTGTGTGATGTCCTTAGGTTAGTTAGGTTTAAGTAGTTCTAAGTTCTAGGGGACTAATGACCCCAGCAGTTGAGTCCCATAGTGCTCAGAGCCATTTGAACCATTTTTTAGAGTGCGCCAGAATGGAGGTTGCCCCAGTACTGCTGTGACCCATCACTCGTGTGCTGGCTATAACACAACGTTCAGTCTCACTTAACTCTTGATAACCTGTCACTGTTGCAACAGTAACAGATCTAACAACTGACCAGACACTTGTCTTATATAGGTGTTGCCGACTGCCGTGCCATATTCTGCCTGTTTACATATCTCTCTATTTGAGTATGTATGCCTATACCAGATTCTTTGGTGTTTCGGTGTATAACTGGCAGACGCCCGAAGATGTTGAACGTCTCGCGATACCTCTGTCGACGGGTCATTAAGCTCTAATTGCCTCCTCCTCCAATAGGACAATGCAAGATTTCAATCGATCCCTTTACGAATACAAGTCACACTATGAACCACGGCTTTGTCTTCTTAAGCGCTGAAGCTGCATCCCATTAAGGTATATTTCTGATTTGTTATACAAATATAAATCAATGGTGAGTGTGTCCAACTGCTATACGGAGGACCCGGGTTCGATTGCTGACACTGCCAGGGGTATTTCGTCGACGGGAGAGCTGGAACAGGGTGCAAGATACCTCCGAGGAGCAACTCGAGTGGGAAGCAGCGGCTCTAAGCCGAGAAAGTCGACAACAATGGGAGAGCGGTGAGTGACTGCATGCCCCTCCACAATGCATCCAAATGACACCATTGGCAGAGGATGGCGGGGCGGTCGGTCAGTCTCGACAGGGCCGCGTGGGCCAGAACGCAGAGCTTCACTTTGGTTTTTTACTCATTAAAATATTAAAAGATGAAATTTTGAATAATGGAATCAAGAATTTTTTTCTTATTAGACTCAAAAAAAAAAAAAAAAGAAAACGATGATGATGAGGATGTTTGGTTCGTGGGGCGCTCAACTGATCTGTTATCAGCGCCAGTAAAAATTCCCAACCTTTGCTCAGTCCAATCTCGCCACTTTCGTGAATGATGAGGACGACACAAACACCCAGTCATCTCGAGGCAGGTGTAAATTCGTGAATCGAACCCGGAACCCCGTGCTCGGGAAGCGAGAACGCGACCGCGAGACCACGAGCTGCGGACGAGGAAAAAAAAAAGAGGAAAGCAGAAAAAAAATTAACTCAACGGGCAACGGGACGGAAATCAATACAAGTGATGTACATGTACAGACGAACAAATGATTACAATCTAGAAAAACTTTGATGATTTATTCAAGAGAGACACCTTCACAGACTGAGCAAGTCAACAAGTCAATAACGCGTTAGCTCCCCTCTGGTCATTTTACAAAAAGTTATTTGGCTCGGTATTGATTGACAGAGTTGTTGGTGCCCTCCTGACAGATCTTACGCCAAATTCTATCCAACTAGCGGGTTAAATCGTCAAAATCCCGAGCTCCAAACGTTCTGAACTGGGGAGAGATCCGACGACTTCGGTGGCCAAGACAGGGTTCTACAAGTACGGAGACAAGCAGTAGAAATTCTCGCCGTGTACAGGAGGGAATTATCTTGCTGAAATATAAGAGTGGCACGGCTTGCCACGAAGGGTAACAAAACGAGCCGTAGAATGTCGTCGACGTCTTGCTGTGCTGTAGGGGTGCTTTGGATGATAACCGAGGGGGTCCTGCTACGCGGCCGATACTCAGGTCGGTGTCCCAGCGCTGTCCGGAGATCTCCAGACACTCTAAAGCAATTGTTATCTACGTGAAAGTATCGCCAGAAAGAAATGCAAAAAGACACATTCGGTGTGATGAATGACAATTCTCTTTAAATATGAACTACGTCCTTAGCGAAAAGGAAGAAGGCGACACTATCCGATTATAAGATCAGTGATGAACACCTGTAGCACTTCACATAGTATAAGCATTTTACTTTTTTCTCGTCATTCACAGTGTGCCATTTGACTCGGCGCAGGTTTTTGTGGAAGGAGGACGAAAACACTGCGGATATTCCCCGGCGATTGGCGGCAATGTGCGGAAAGTGTGCGCCGTCGCGAAAAGTGCTCTTGCAACACGACAACGCTCCTCCCCATACGAGTGGGAATCCAGATACTGCCACACCCACCGTATTCTCCTTACCCCATTAATTTCTGTAGACCCTCCTCGAACCTTTTTTCAGAAATCTGTCGCACACACCGCAGCACAGATGCTCGCCCACGGAAGTCTTCGAAATGATGTCCGCGTAGATGTTTCGTCACAGCCCCGAATAGGTGGTAATCAGAGGGGGCCAAGTCAGAAGAATACGGTGACATGAAATAGAAAGCAGGTGACGGGAAGACTTGCAACTATCCTGGGAAGGTGCACGGAAAGCGCGCGTAGTACTATAGTGTGCTCAACTGTTCCAATGTTTGGAGTCCTCTTCAGGCAAGCATGATAGCAGGAATGGAACGAATTCGGAACGCTCTGTTAAGATCGTGACATGCCGGTGTATCCCTTCTGAAATAGAGAGATGCACGGGGAATTGAGATGTGAATCTTTCAAGGAAAGGCTGTGCTCTTGCCGAGAAACTGTTTTGAGTCGTTTCGGAGAGCTGTGCGTACGTAGGTTTGAAGACAGTCATCTTTCCATTCGCTCGATACGCGAATGGAGGACAGAAATTGACAAATTTGGTACAAAGTACACTGTACAGTTGCTTGCGGAGTTCATACGTACATTTGGAGTTATGTACAGGATGGTTATAATTAAACTTTCGTTACTTTGAGAGGGCTCCTATGAAAAACGTGGGATCGTAGAACAATGAAGTTTTGTGAAAACATATTAAGGACATGCCGGAGAGAAATGACGAATAAATCATTGTAAGTAAGTTACAAACGTCGCTGGATGTGACGACGGTCTGCATCCACAAAAGGCTGGAACCTCGCAATTGGTCACAGCACTTTTCTAACGGTGGACCGTGGGAAGTTCAGCTGTCGTGACAGGGCTCGTCAACTGCTCGAGTCCTGCAAGTTCCGCCATGGCAGCAGTACATTCTTCAATGATGTGTGGCGCTACTGGCCATCTGCCTCTCCCAGGAGCAATTCTCAAATCTCCGGCGAGGAAAGAGGATCTCTCCGTATTCCTTTAATGCACTGATACTGGCGAAGAGCACCAGCTCTGTTGCTGTTTGTTTGATACAACAGCTTTACGAGTAAAGCCCTGCTCACCTTATCCAGACCCATCATGACTTTCTGCAGCTCTAATGAACACTGATGCTTGTATTTTAAACGTGCGTCGCCGTACCAGTACAGGGGCCTTACGCAAGTCATGAAACTAACACCACTAACGACGCAAATATTGCAGCGCACAGTCTGAACGAACTTGGGTACCTAAACGGTAAATAATTTTCCGTTTACACTGGCTAAAGGAGCGTACGTTTAATTGTAACCACCCTGCATCTATGCATTACCGTCACGGAATCTTTCATTAATGCCTTAAACGCTTTTTATCATCCTACTCTCAAACTTTCCTGACATCCGACTCTACTTTAAGTGACTCACAATTTGCATAAGTAGGTTGTTCGCCGTGCCTGCGTCCTGATGTGTTTGAACACAGACACAGCACGGTGCATTTCGGGGACATCACAGAAATGTGGTGATACCGCTGGTTACGCATGCGAATGCATTGCTCAGCCAGTGCGATGTGTCGTCTGAAGCAGTAACATCAGATTCCGTCACACTCTGTAACATTCTTACAAGCACTTCGCGAGAGACGACCTGCATGCCGCAGCCAGCACAAATTTATGACACTGAATCGAGCAAATACGTAAACAAATCCCCATAAATATAACTGTAGTGAACACTGTTGTCATCTAGCTCCCAATACAATTGAATCTCTAAGGTCAAGATCACGCACCAAGTTCAACCTAATACGTGATTTTACTCAACGGTGTGGACTGGTTATACACTACAGGATAAGACTGAGTGTCAGACCAGGGTTCGTACCGAATCCTTGACTATCACGGGCAGTGCGCTAATTGTTACGCCATCACTACACCTCTCACGGATTCCTAAGTTTCGATTTTTCATTTGATCCTCCCCTTTCCTTCCAATGGCAGAATTCGTACACTGCATTAATTTAGCTGATCGCGACAGATCTAGACAAAACAGTTTGGCAACAGATAAGAATGCTGAAATTAGTTTTCGTATTGTGACTCATGTTCAGTACACTCATACAGAATATGAAACAAAAGCAGAAAAATCACGAATAATAAAAATAATTCGTTGTATCAAAAGGAAACTCGACAACGTGATGCAACGCCGTGAACAACAACCAACAAAACGCTACAAGCTGATTAGTGAAATGCAATAGAATAGAGAAAATATAATTCTACCAGAAATTTTAAGATTCTACTGCCTTTTAAATAGTAGGTCAGTCGTACAGAAATGAATCATCGGAATCACTTACGAACCTAATTATCAAAACAGTTGTTGTTGTTGTGGTCTTCAGTCCTGAGACTGGTTTGATGCAGCTCTCCATGCTACTCTATCCTGTGCAAGCTTCTTCATCTCCCAGAACCCACTGCAACCCACATCCTTCTGAATCTACTTAGTTTAGTTATCTCTTGGTCTCCCTCTACGATTTTTACCCTCTACGCTGCCCTCCAATACTAAATTGGTGATCCCTTGATGCCTTAGAACATGTCCTACCAACCAATCCCTTCTTCTGGTCAAGTTGTGCCACAAACTTCTCTTCTCCCCAATCCTATTCAATACTTCCTCATTAGTTATGTGATCTACCCATCTAATCTTCAGCATTCTTCTGTAGCACAACATTTCGAAAGCTTCTATTCTCTTCTTGTCCTAACTATTTATCGTCCATGTTTCACTTCCATACATGGCTACACTCCATACAAATACTTTCAGAAATGACTTCCTCACACTTAAATCTAGACTCGATGTTAACAAATTTCTCTTCTTCAGAAACGCTTTCCTTGCTATTGCCAGTCTACATTTTATATCCTCTCTACTTCGACCATCATCAGTTATTTTGCTCCCCAAATAGCAAAACTCCTTTACTACTTTAAGTGTCTCATCTCCTAATCTAATTCCCTCAGCATCACCCGACTTAATTCGACTACATTCCATAATCCTCGTTTTGCTCTTGTTGATGTTCATCCTATATCCTCCTTTCAAGACACTATCCATTCCGTTCGACTGCTCTTCCAACTCCTTTGCTGTCTCTGATAGAATTACGATGTCATCGGCGAACCTCAAAGTTTTTATTTCTTCTCCATGGATTTTAATACCTACTCCAAACTTTTCTTTTGTTTCCTTTACTGCTTGCTCAATATACAGATTGAATAACATCGGGGAGAGACTACAACCCTGTCTCACTCCCTTCCCAACCACTGCTTCCCTTTCATGCCCCTCGACTCTTATAACTGCCATCTGGTTTCTGTACAAATTGCAAATAGCCTGTCGCTCCCTATATTTTACCCCTGCCACCTTCAGAATCTGAAAAAGAGAATTCCAGTCAACACTGTCAAAAGCTTTCTCTAAGTCTACAAATCCTAGAAACGTAGGTTTGCCCTTCCTTAATCTAGCTTCTAAGATAAGTCGTAGGGTCAGTATTGCCTCACGTGTTCCAACATTTCTACGGAATCCAAACTGATCTTCCCCGAGGTCGGCTTCTACTAGTTTTTCCATTCGTCTGTAAAGAATTCGAGTTATTAATTTGCAGCTGTGACTTATTAAACTGATAGTTCGGTAATTTTCACATCTGTCAACACCTGCTTTCTTTGGGATTGGAATTAATATACTCTGCTTGAAATCTGAGGGTATTTCGCCTGTCTCCTACATCTTGCTTACCAGATAGTGGAGTTTTGTCAGGACTGGCTCTCCCAAGGCCGTCAGTAGTTCCAATGGAATGTTGTCTACTCCGGGGGCCTTGTTTCGACTCAGGTCTTTCAGTGCTCTGTCAAACTTTTCACGTAGTATCGTATCTCCCATTTCGTCTACATCTACATCCTCTTCCATTTCCATAATATTGTCCTCAAGTACATCGCCCTTGTATAGACCCTCTATATACTCCTTCCACCTTTCTGCTTTCCCTTCTTTGGTTAGAACTGGGTTTCCATCTGTGCTCTTGATATTCATACAAGTGGTTCTCTTTTCTCCAAAGGTCTCTTTAATTTTTCTGTAGGCAGTATCTATCTCACCCCTAGTGAGATAAGGCTGTACATCCTTACATTTGTCCTCTAGCCATCCCTGCTTAGCCATTTTGCACTTCCAGTCGATTTCATTTTTGAGACGTTTGTATTTCTTTTTGCCTGCTTCATTTAATGCATTTTTATATTTTCTCCTTTCATCAATTAAATTCAATATTTCTTCTGTTACCCAAGGATTTCTAGTAGCCCTCGTCTTTTTACCTACTTGATCCTCTGCTACCTTCACTACTTCATCCCTCAAAGCTACCCATTCTTCTTCTACTGTATTTCTTTTCCCCATTCCTGTCAATTGCTCCCTTATGCTCTCCCTGAAACTCTGTACAACCTCTGGTTCTTTTAGTTTATCCAGGTCTCATCTCCTTAAATTCCCACCTTTTTGCAGTTTCTTCAGTTTTAATCTACAGGTCATAACCAATAGATTGTGGTCAGAGTCCACATCTGCCCCTGGAAATGTCTTACAATTTAAAACCTGGTTCCTAAATCTCTGTCTTACCATTATATGATCTATCTGATACCTTTTAGTATCTCCAGGCTTCTTCCATGTATACAGCCTTCTTTTATGATTCTTGAACCAAGTGTTACCTATGACTAAGTTGTGCTCTGTGCAAAATTCTACCAGGCGGCTTCCTCTTTCATTTCTTTGCCCCAGTCCATAGTCACCTACTACGTTTCCTTCTCTCCATTTTCCTACTACTGAATTCCAGTCAGCCATGACTATTAAATTTTCATCTCCCTTCACTATCTGAATAATTTCTTTTATTTCATCAAAACAGTAACCTGAACGAAATCGAAACTAACATGGATTCCGCAAACAATCGTCAGCGGAATTCCAAGGACCATAGATAGCTGTGCCCGGGTTGATGGCGAGTTCCTTGACTTCTGGAAGGCATTCAGTAAAGCTTTGTATTCTCACTTATTGTACAAAATTTGAGCTTACGGAATGAAAGACACGTTTTAAGGCTTCATACAGGGTTTCCTATCATAGAAGGTAGAACTCGTCACACCGTTCCTAACTGCCCGATAAATTAACATCATTACTGCCCCATCGGAATGTTGTTGTTCATGGGTAACTCAGGAAGCTCCGCAAGACTTTTCGTGGAAGATGGTGTTGGTAACAAGAAAGTTGCAAAGCCAGGAAACTGTATGGAAGACCTGAAAAGGACTGACAGTTGGTGCAGCTGAAACTCTACATGTTTGTAACGCATTGAGTATGAATAGTCGACAAAAGCCATTACTGTTAGATTAAGCTGTTGGCAATAAATCCCTGGAAGCAATCGTAAATAATCAAGAAGAAACCGTCCAAAGCGACCTATATTTGAACAACTACATATAACTACACACATCAAAACAAGTTTTGCATCACCTCGGTTCCGAGAGTTCCGGAACCTGCTCAGAAAATTGCAATAGAGATCAGCATAAACATCATTTCCGCCCTTTTTATTGCTCATGAAGACGGCACATTGCATGTTGTACCACCATACAGCGAGACCTTCATAGATGGTGGTCCAGACTCCTGTACACACCGGTAGCTCTAATATCCAGTAGCACGTCCTCTTGCATTAATCCATGCCTGTATTCGTCGTGGCATAATATCCACAAGTTCATCAAAGCACTGTTGTACCAGAATGTCCCACTCCTCAACGGCGATTCGGCGTAGATCCCTCAGACTGGTTGATGGGTCATGTCGTCCATAAAAAAACCCTTTTCAATCTATCCCAGGCATGTTCGATAGGATTCATGTCCGGAGAACATGCTGGCCACTCTAGCTGAGCGATGTCGTTACCCTGAAGGAAGTCATTCACAGGATGTGCACGATGAGGGCACGAATTGTCGTCCATGAAGACGAATGCCTGCCCAATATGCTGCCGTCATGGTTGCACTACAGATCGGAGAATGGAATTCACGTATCATACAGACGTTACGGCACTTTCCACGGCGACAGGCGGCATACGTCGGCCCCACATAATGCTACCCCAAAACAGCAGGGAACCTCCACCTTGCTGCACTCGCCGGATAGTGTGTGTAAGGCGTTCAGCCTGTCCGGATTGCCTCCAAACACGTTTTCGACGATTGTCTGGTTGAAGGCATATGCGACACTCATCGGTGAAGAGAACGTGATGCCAGTCCTGAGCGGTCCATTCGGCATGTTGTTGGGTCGTGCTGCATGGTGTCGTGGTTGGAAAGATGGACCTCGCTACGGGCGTCGGGAGTGAAGTTGAGCATCATGCAGCCTATCGCGCACAGTTTGAGTCGTAACACGACGTCCTATGGCTGCACGGAAAGCATTATTCAACATGGTGGCGTTGCTGTCAGGGTTCCTCCGAGCCATAATCCGTAGGTAGCCGTCATTCACTGCAATAGTAACTCTCGGACAGCCTGAGCGAGGCATGTCATCGACAGCTCCTGTCTCTCTGTATCTCCTGCATGTCCGAACAACATCGCTTTGGTTCACTCCGAGATGCCTGGACACTTCCCTCTCCAACAAAAACAACGACATATGGACGCTGGCCGCGACTGGATTGAAATACAATACGCGGACGATTCTTTTGAGGACTTGGTGTTATCAATACGAATCTCTCACAAAGCGACAAGGTCCAGAAATTCCAGCGAAGGACCGTTGCTTTCACGGGAAACAATGGGGAATTTGTCGTACAACTTTTGTTAAAAACATCCACTATAAATTTCCGTTTGCCCGCGAACAAACTGTACGCCCACTCTTAGTTCCTTAAGACTTTCAACTTTCTGTGAGACGTAGGCAGCTGATAATCTCAGTTTTAAAACCCATGCGCGAAATTTCACATGCAGCTCTCAGATCACACGCAATTTTAACGCTGCCGTGTAAATTCGAACGACGATACCCGAAGAGCACTTCTCAGCTGGGGTATAGCACGGCAGAGCCGCTGCAGTAGGAGTCTACTGGCCTCAGACATCTACATCTACATCTACATTTATACTCCGCAAGCCACCCAACGGTGTGTGGCCGAGGGCACTTTACGTGCCACTGTCATTACCTCCCTTTTCTGTTCCAGTCGCGTATGGTTCGCGGGAAGAATGACTGAAAGCCTCCGTGCGCGCTCGAATCTCTCTAATTTTACATTCGCGATCTCCTCGGGAGGTATAAGTAGGGGGAAGCAATATATTCGATACCTCATCCAGAAACGCACCCTCTCGAAACCTGGACAGCAAGCTACACCGCGATGCAGAGTGCCTCTCTTGCAGAGTCTGCCACTTGAGTTTGCTAAACATCTCCGTAACGCTATCATGGTTACCAAATAACCCTGTGACGAAACGCGCCGCTCTTCTTTGGATCTTCACTATCTCCTCCGTCAACCCGATCTGGTACGGATCCCACACTGATGAGCAATACTCAAGTATAGGTCTAACGAGTGTTTTGTAAGCCACCTCCTTTGCTGATGGACTACATTTTCTAAGGACTCTCCTAATGAATCTCAACCTGGTACCCGCCTTACCCACAATTAATTTTATATGATCATTCCACTTCAGATCGTTCCGCACGCATACTCCCAGATATTTTACAGAAGTAACTGCTACCAGTGTTTGTTCCGCTATCATATAATCATACAATAAAAGATCCTTTTTTTCTATGTATTCGCAGTACATTACATTTGTCTATGTTAAGGGTCAGTTGCCACTCCCTGCACCAAGTGCCTATCCACTGCAGATCTTCCTGCATTTCGCTACAATTTTCTAATGCTGCAACTTCTCTGTATACTACAGCATCATCCGCGAAAAGCCGCATGGAACTTTCGACACTATCTACTAGGTCATTCATATACACTCCTGGAAATTGAAATAAGAACACCGTGAATTCATTGTCCCAGGAAGGGGAAACTTTATTGACACATTCCTGGGGTCAGATACATCACATGATCACACTGACAGAACCACAGGCACATAGACACAGGCAATAGAGCATGCACAATGTCGGCACTAATACAGTGTATATCAACCTTTCGCAGCAATGCAGGCTGCTATTCTCCCATGGAGACGATCGTAGAGATGCTGGATGTAGTCCTGTGGAACGGCTTGCCATGCCATTTCCACCTGGCGCCTCAGTTGGACCAGCGTTCGTGCTGGACGTGCAGACCGCGTGAGACGACGCTTCATCCAGTCCCAAACATGCTTAATGGGGGACAGATCCGGAGATCTTGCTGGCCAGGGTAGTTGACTAACACCTTCTAGAGCACGTTGGGTGGCACGGGATACATGCGGACGTCCATTGTCCTGTTAAAACAGCAAGTTCCCTTTCCGGTCTAGGAATGCTAGAACGATGGGTTCGATGACGGTTTGGATGTACCGTGCACTATACAGTGTCCCCTCGACGATCATCAGAGGTGTACGGCCAGTGTAGGAGATCGCTCCCCACACCATGATGCCGGGTGTTGGCCCTGTGTGCCTCGGTCGTTTGCAGTCCTGATTGTGGCGCTCACCTGCACGGCGCCAAACACGCATACGACCATCATTGCCACCAAGGCAGAAGCGATTCTCATCACTGAAGACGACACGTCTCCATTCGTCCCTCCATTCACGCCTGTCGCGACACCACTGGAGGCGGGCTGCACGATGTTGGGGCGTGAGCGGAAGACGGCCTAACGGTGTGGGGGACCGTAGCCCAGCTTCATGGAGACGGTTGCGAATGGTCCTCGCCGATACCCCAGGAGCAACAGTGTCCCTAATTTGCTGGGAAGTGGCGGTGCGGTCTCCTACGGCACTGCGTAGGATCCTACGGTCTTGGCGTGCATCCGTGCGTCGCTGCGGTCCGGTCCCAGGTCGACGGGCACGTGCACCTTCCGCCGACCACTGGCGACAACATCGATGTACTGTGGAGACTTCACGCCCCACGTGTTGAGCAATTCGGCGGTACGTCCACCCGGCCTCCCGCATGCCCACTATACGCCCTCGCTCAAAGTCCGTCAACTGCACATACGGTTCACGTCCACGCTGTCGCGGCATGCTACCAGTTTTAAAGACTGCGATGGAGCTCCGTATGCCACGGCAAACTGGCTGACACTGACGGCGGCGGTGCACAAATGCTGGTGTGTCCGCTGTGCCGTGCGTGTGATCATTGCTTGTACAGCCCTCTCGCAGTGTCCGGAGCAAGTATGGTGGATCTGACACACCGGTGTCAATGTGTTCTTTTTTCCATTTCCAGGAGTGTATATTGTGAAAACCAATGGTCCCATAACACTCCCCTGTGGCACGCCAGAGGTTACTTCAACGTCTGGAGATGTCTCTCCATTGATAACAACATGCTGTGTTCTGTTTGCTAAAAACTCTTCAATCCAGCCACACAGCTGGTCTGATATTCCGTAGGCTCTTACTTTGTTTATCAAGCGACAGTTCGGAACTCTATCGAAAGCCTTCCGGAAGTCAAGGAAAATAGCATCTACCTGGGAGCCTGTATCTAATATTTTCTGGGTCTCATGAACAAATAAAGCGAGTTGGGTCTCACACGATCGCTGTTTCAGGAATCCATGTTGATTCCTACAGAGTAGATTTTGGGTTTCCAAAAACGACATGATACTCGAGCAAAAAACATGTTCTAAAATTCTACAACAGATCGACGTAGAGATATAGGTCTATAGTTTTGCGCATCTGCTCGACGACCCTTCTTGAAGACTGGGACTACCTGTGCTCTTTTCCAATCATTTGGAACCTTCCGTTCCTCTAGAGACTTGCGGTACACGGCTGTTAGAAGGGGAGGCAAGTTCTTTCGCGTACTCTGTGTAGTAACGAATTGGTATCCCGTCAGGTCCAGTGGACTTTCCTCTGTCGAGTGATTCCAGTTGCTTTTCTATTCCTTGGACACTTATTTCGATGTCAGCCATTTTTTCGTTTGTGCGAGGATTTAGAGAAGGAACTGCAGCGCGGTCTTCCTCTGTGAAACAGCTTTGGAAAAAGGTGTTTAGTATTTCAGCTTTACGCGTGTCATCCTCTGTTTCAATGCCATCATCATCCCGGCGTGTCTGGATGTGCAGTTTCGAGCCACTTACTGATTTAACGTAAGACCAGAACTTCCTAGGAATTTCTGTCAAGGCGGTACATAGAATTTTACTTTAGAATTCACTGAACGCTTCACGCATAGCCCTCCTTACGCTAACTTTGACATCGTTTAGGTTCTGTATGTCTGAGCGGTTTTTTCTGCGTTTAAACTTGGAGTGAAGCTCTCTTTGCTTTCGCAGTAGTTTTCTAACTTTGTTGTTGAACCACGGTGGGTTTTTCCCGCCCCTCACAGTTTTACTCGGCACGTACCTGTCAAAACGCATTTTGCAATTGCCGTAAACTTTTTCCGGAAACACTCAACATTATCAGTGTCAGAACAGAAATTTTCGTTTTGATCTGTTAGGTAGTCTGAAATCTGCCTTCTATTACTCTTGCAAAACAGATAAACCTTCCTCCCTTTTTTTATATTCCTATTAACTTCCATATTCAGGGATGCTGCAACCGCCTTATGATCACTGATTCCCTATTCTGCACTTACAGGGTCGAAAAGTTCGGGTCTGTGTGTTATCAGTAGGTCCAAGATGTTATCTCCACGAGTCGGTTCTCTGTTTAATTGCTCGAGGTAATTTTCGGATAGTGCACTCGGAATAACGTCACTCGATGCTCTGTCCCTACCACCCGTCCTAAACATCTGAGTGTCCCAGTCTATATGTGGTAAATTGAAATCTCCACCTAAGACTATAATATGCTGAGAAAATTTATGTGAAATGTATTCCAAATTTTCTCTCAGTTGTTCTGCCACTAACGCTGATGAGTCGGGAGATCGGTAAAAGGAGCCAATTATCAACCTAGCTCGGTTGTTGAGTGTAACCTCCACCCATAATATTTCACAGGAACTATCCACTTCTACTTCACTACAGGATAAACTACTACTAACAGCGACAAACACGCCACCACCGTTTGCATGCAATCTATCCTTTCTAAACACCGTCTGTGCCTTTGTAAAAATTTCGGCTGAATTTATCTCTGGCTTCAGCCAGCTTTCTGTACCTATAACGATTTCAGCTTCGGTGCTTTCTATCAGCGCTTGAAGTTACGGTGCTTTACCAATGCAGCTTCGACAGTTTACATTTACGATACCGATTGCTGCTGGGTCCCCGCATGTCCTGACTTTGCCCCGCACCCTTTGAGGCTATTGCCCTTTCTGTACTTGCCCGAGGCCATCTAACCTAAAAAACCGCCCAGTCCACGCCATACAACCCCTGCTACCCGTGTAGCCGCTTGCTGCGAGTAGTGGACTCCTGACCTATCCAGCGGAACTCGAAACCCCACCACCCTATGGCTCAAGTCGAGGAATCTGCAGCCCACACGGTCGCAGAACCGTCTCAGCCTCTGATTCAGATCCTCCACTCGGCTCTGTACCAAAGGTCCGCAGTCAGTCCTGTCGACGATGCTGCAGATGGTGAGCTCTGCTTTCATCCCGCTAGCAAGACTGGCAGTCTTCACCAAATCAGATAGCCGCCGGAAGCCAGAGAGGATATCCTCCGATCCATAGCGACACACATCATTGGTGCCGACATGACCGACCATCTGCAGATGGGTTCACCCTGTACCCTTCATGGCATCTGGAAGGACCCTTTCCACATCTGGAATGTCTCCCCCCGGTATGCACACGGAGTGCACATTGGTTTTCTTCCCTTCTCTTGCTGCCATATCTCTAAGGGCTTGACATTGGAGCTCCCAACTACCAGTAAGCCCACCCTCTGCGACTGCCCGGATTTTGCAGACTGAGGGGCAACCTCTGGAACAGGACAAGCAGCCATGTCAGGACGAAGATCAGTATCAGCCGGAGACAGAGCCTGAAACCGGTTCGTCAGACAAACTGGAGAGGCCTTCCGTTCAGCCCTCCGGAATGTCTTTTGCCCCCTGCCACACCTCGAGACGACCTCCCACTCTACCACAGGTGAGGGATCAGCCTCAATGTGTGCAGTATCCCGGGTAGCCACAGTCTTAGTCCGATCGGGGGATGCGTGGGACGAGCTGGCCGTCCCCGACAAACCCCCATCCGGACCCCCACAGTGATGCCCATTGGCAACAGCCTCAAGCTGTGTGACCGAAACACTGCCTGAAGTTGGCAGCGAAGGGATGCCAACTCAGCCTGCATCCGAACACAGTAGTTCCAGTCCCTAGCCATGCTAAAAACTGTTGTGCAAAGAACGTCTGAATTAATCTATAGAGATCACAAACAAATCGACACAAAGTTTAAACGGGTATTAAAATACAAGAATGCCTACGAAATGCAGTAATGCTGCTACTTGCGCACTGCTGACACACTGCTTGGCGGCGGAAGGAGACTACGTGAGTTTACACTATTCAGGTACTAAAACGCAATGCTACAACTCTCAACTACTATAATACGCCCGAAATTTATGAATTAAACAATGCAAGTACCAAAAACACGCAAAGGAAATTAAGAATTGAACTATGTAACAAATGAGTGAGCTAGGAGTATACGACTTGCTGGTGCAGCTGCTTATCCAACGGCGGCAGGGAGACAAGGCGACAAACGACCCGCTTTCGGGGCGGAGAAAGTGCGCTCGCTGTACACCGCAGTCCGCAACGGCGCGCTGCCTGCCTGCCCACTTCGCACTCACTCTCCCCACCATTTTATTTTTATCGATACATTCCAGCTGTGCGTCCGAGTTATTTCGCTCTCGTAATGCGGTTAAACAACAGAGCAGAAGGATTCCCCTGTTGCGGACGGGCAAATTGCACGATTACCGCGCAGCTGCATTCCAGAATGATAAATCCTATTACTGATACAGAGACGTGACGTGCTTTGGGTGTGACTCCGGTAAGTGGAGAACAATGGAGAAAGTACAAATTTACATTAAAAGCACCGTAGACAAGGAACGAGACTAGTGTAATTAATATGTGCACGAGGCGCTTCTCGTAATCTTTACGGAGTGTATCAGAGCTAAGCTGTGCTGTCAGGTGAAATCTCCACAAAGGTCGCTCACCGAGCTGACAGGAACTTAAATTCCATCGACACCGGAGAGAGTGTTGTGGTCTTCAGTCCGAAGACTGGTTTGATGCAGCTGTCCACGCTGCTCTGTCCTGTGCTTGCGTCTTAACTACTGCAACCTGCACTCATCTCGAACTGCTTACTGTTCCGATCTCTTGGTATCCCTCTACGAATTGATACTTCTAAGGAAGACAAGACACATAGGAGAAAGTGAAAAGTCGCCGTGTACAACCTTCTAAATATTGTGTGACGTGCTTGTATTTACAGCATCCTTCCAAAAAGTCCCGAGACTGATTTTATGCCTGGCGTAGAAGCGACACTTCCCTCCAGTACTAAACTGGTGATCTCCTGATGTTTCACAATGTGTCGTACCAACCGAGATCCTCTTCTAGTCAGGTTGCGCACAAATTTCTTTACTCTACAGTTCTATTCAGTACCTCTTCATTAGTTATGTGATCTACCTATCTAATTCTTCTGTACCACCACATTTCAAAAGTTTCAACTCTCTTCTTGTCTAAACTGTTTATAACCATGTTTCACTTCCATACAAATATTTTCAAAAAAGACTTCCTGAAATTTAAATCTATACTTGACATTAACAAATTTCTCTTCTTCAGAAACGCTTTTCTTGCCATTGCCACTCCACATTTTATATCCTGTCTACTTCGGCCGTCATAAGTTATTTTGCTGTCGAAATAGCAAAACTCATCTACTACTTTAAGTGTCTCGTTTCCTAAACTAGATCCCTCAGCACCATCTGATTTAATTCGACTGCATTCCATTATCCTCGTTTTGCTATATTGATGTTCATCTTATATCCTTCTTTCAAGTCACGGTTCATGCCGTTCAAATGCTCTTCCAAGTCCTTTGCTGTCTCTGACAAAATTAGAGTCTCATCGGCATACCTAAAAGTTTTCATTCCTTCCTCGTGAACTTTAATTCCTAATCAAAATTTTTCTTTTGTATCCTTTACTGTTTGCTCAACGTACGGATTGGATAATATCGGGGATAGGTTAGAACCCTGTCTCACTCCCTTCTCAGCAATTGCTTGAATTTCATGTTCCTCGACTCATATAACTGCTGTCTGGTTTCTGCAAAAACTGCAAAAAGCCTTCCGCTCCCTGTATTTTACTCTGCTACACTCAGAATTTCAAAGAGAGTATTCCAGTCAACATTGTCAAAGGCTTTCTCTAAGTCTACAAATGCTATAAACGTAAGTTTGCCTTTCCTTAACCTATGTTCTAAGAGAAGACGTAGGGTCAGTATTGCCATGCGTGTTCCTATTTTACTCCGGAACCCAAACTGATCTTCCAGAGGTCTTCCCAGTTTCTACCAGCTTTTCCATTACTTGGAAAACAATTCGTGTTGTTATTTTGCAGCCATGCCTTAGTAAATTGAGAATTCGGTAAGATTCACACTTGTCAGCGTATTTCTCCGGTCTCATACATCTTGCTCACCAGATGGAATGGTTCTGTTATGGCTGGATCTCCCAAGGCTAGCCGTAGTTCTAACGGAATGTCGTCTACTCCAGGGTTCTTGCTTCGACTTAGGTCTGTCAGCGCTCTGCTAAATTCTTCTCGGAGTATCATATCTCACACCCCATCTTCATCTATGTCCTTTTCCATTTCTATAATATACCTTCAAGTTCATCTCCCGTGTATAGACCCTCTAAATAATCCTTCCATTTCTCAGCTTTCCCTTCTTTGCTTAGGACTGGTTTTCCATCTGAGATCTTCATATTCATATAGGTGGTTCTCTTTTCTCCAAAGGCTTCTTTAATTTTCCTGTAGGCGGTATCCACATTTCCCCTTGTGACATATACTTATCCTGACTTTTAAGTAAGCAAGACACGTGGAAATTTGGCTCATATGTGTTTAATATGTTAATTTTTTGTTACAGGCTGATATTCATTGATGGAAGTCATTTTACTGGGTGTGATGTTCTTTTATTTTGAAATAAACATTTTGTTTCATTATTCAGCAATTTTTGAATTTCGTCCCCTTGGACAGTATCAAGCTATATGAAAGGAAACGGGTAGCGCCGACAAGGAGGTCACACTGCGATCGGTTTTTGTATTTTTTTATATTTATGGTAGGTGAAGTACATTACTCAAATATCACTCACGCAAGCAGTTCGATGAAACTCTAAAAGGAGTGTAGCAATCTCGTGTACAGACGTATGACACAAGTGACACCCAGTCACCTGACCACGTTCGAAGTCCGTGAGTTCAGCGGATCTATCCATTCTGCCCTCTCACGATGTCTAATGACTACTGAGGTCGCTGATATGGAGTACCTGGCAGTAGGTGGTAGCACAAAGCACCTAATCTGAAAAACGTATGTTTTTGTGGGTATCCAAATACTTTTGATCACATAGTGTATGTATCGTACACTGATATATTTTTCTAGGTACATTCAGCGGGATCGGAGGATGCTCTCTGAGAAATATGTTGGGAACTGAATTAATGAATGAACATTTCATACATGATGCTGCAGTTTTTCATGCATCTCATTATTTGACGTCATATCGCTTGTCGCACTATAATATAATTTTGCTGGTACATTCAGTGGTATGTGTGAATGCTTTCTACAAAATGCGTTGCGGATATGGTTAGTAGTAAAGAAGTAATAAATTGAAATGTTATGCTTCATAAGGCAGTTTTACTGCATGAACAACGAAAATGTAGTAAGCGATAAATTTTTACCTTTCATCATTTTGTGAAGGTTGTCAGCGAGAAGAAGTTTCATAAACGTTTAAACTTATGTGTAAAGTTTTTTGCAAGTAACCAAGTGCTCACATTCTCAAATACTGGATGACTTAAATATGGGATTAGCCACCTTATGGGCTACAATGCTTCTTCACCCCTACCCCCACCACTTTGGTAGGTAGGTGGTTCTTACCGCCACAACGATTCTTTGCAGACAGTAAGTGATATGTGAACGAGGTTTGGTTGAAAACTGTCCGGTGGTTTAGGAGCAGATGTGGAACATACATACATACATACATATATATGTATGTACGTACAATTTATAACATGTATGGCTTGTTAGTAAAGATTGCTTACATTGAAAAAGAAACATTAAGAATTCATTAACAAGCTTTTGGAAAATATCGATACCTAAAAATTTATATTTGCAGTGAAAACTGGAATTTTGAGTACGATACGTAATTAGAAAGAAGAAGACATGCATTAATTAGAAAGAAGAAGACATGCATTTCTCAAAAAAAGAAGATATTTGTCAACATATGTGTGATGATATTTATATTTAAATGATATAGGTACTCGGATTGAACGAAAAAAAAATGAAAAAAATACCATAACAGCATTCGAATAAGCAATCTATTGATTATCCACTATCCATTCTAAAACGGCACCGTGTGAGCCGCGCACCTCGTCGTTAGTAATTGTCTTAATTTTATAGAAGTAAAGATCCTAAGAAAACTTCGAATCTAATTTTCTCGAGAATTTTGTGGGAGTTGCGTCGATCTGCGACGGATGATTGATATTTGAGTTCTGAACTTCACATATCATAAATACGAAAAATTTCAAAAATCTAGTTGCGGTGTTGTCTCTTTGTAAATATCTACGGCAGGAGGACTTGTCCGACGCAGCGGTGGTAGATTATATACAAAACCTTCCTAGGGAATGAATATATCTGTTAGTGAAAATCCTATCAAAATCTCTACCGTAGTTCCAGCCATTAGCCTTCACGAAGAGACCGAGAAACGCGGCCGGGGCTTTAATTTATATTACTATTATAGATTATGTTTTCCAGGCATCATTGCGGGAGAAGCAATATTTGACGGCGATGTCAATAAAAGTTTTGGACAACCGTATAAGGTGTAAAGTCAGTAAGTAAAATGGAAGCAGGAAACCTTAATGCGAGTCTTGTCACTGTGTCAGCATGCAACACCTTAAAATACGTAAGTGTAACTATTGAAGTGAAAGCATACATAGCTGTGGATTCATATATACAAGAGATTATTGATACATGTTTACGAATGAGTCACAGTTGTGTTCCTCGTACACATTTTCTAAATTTAAATGCCTCGCCGTGATTTTCTGCCTCAATGTGAAGGTTAATCTGAGGAACTACTGCCTCACGAGGAGGGCTTGTATTGCATTAGTTCGAGTAACGAAGATTTTTGTGATTCATGAAAGTTATAGGTTATTGTTAGTCAGGGCCATTCTTTAGTAGGGATTCTTGGAAGTCAGATTGCGTGCGCTAAAAATATTGTGTGTCAGTTTAGTGTTGATCAGGTTAAGTAAAGAGAGAAATGTCTGAGTACGTTCAGTTCTGATCAGCTGTTTGAAAATCAAATAACGTAAGAGGTTTATCAGCAAAGTAATTCATTATTTTTTCTAAGGGGACGTTTCACCTGTTAATACCACATTAATGCAATGAATGCTCAAAATGATGTCCGTCAACCTCAGTGCATTTGTCAATACGTACAACGACATTCCTCTCAACAGCGAGTTGTTCGCCTTCCGCAATGTTCGCACATGCATTCACAATGCTCTGACGCATGTTGTCAGACGTTGTCGGTGGATCACGATAGCAAATATCCTTCAACTTTCCCCACAGAAAGATATCTAGAGACGTCAGTTCCGGTGAAAGTGCGTGCATGCTATGCTGCTTCGACGACCAGTCCACCTGTCATGAAATATACTATTCAATACCGCTTCAACTGCACGCGAGCTATGTGCCGGACATCCATCATGTTGGAAGTACGTCGCCATTCTGTCATGCAGTGAAACATCTTGTAGTAACATCGGTAGAACATTACGAAGGAAATCAGCATACATTGCACCATTTAGATTGCCATCGATAAAATGGGGGCCAATTATCCTTCCAACCATAATGCCGCACCATACATTAACCCGCCAAGGTCGCTGATGTTCCACTTGTCGCAGCCATCGTGGATTTTTCGTTGCCCAATAGTGCATATATGCCGGTTTACGTTAGCGCTGTATGTAAATGACACTTCGTCGCTAAATAGAACGCGTGCAAAAAATCTGTCATCGTCCCGTAATGTCTCTTGTGCCCAGTGGCAGAACTGTACACGACGTTCAAAGTCGTCGACATGCAATTCCCGGTGCATAGAAATATGGTACCGGTGCAAATCGATGTTGATGTAGCATTCTCAACACCGACGTTTTTGAGATTCCCGATTCTCGCTCAATTTGTCTGCTACTGACGTGCGGATTAGCCGAGACAGCAGCTAAAACACCTACTTGGGCATCGTCATTTGTTGCAGGTCGTGGTTGACGTTTCACATGTGGCTTAACACTTTCTGTTTCCTTAAATAACGTAACTATCCGGCAAACGGTCCGGACACTTGCATGATGTCGTCCAGGATACCGAGCAGGATACATAGCACACGCCCGTTGGGCGGAGCCATACATCAAGCATTTTGATCACAACAGGCATACATCAACACAATATCGACCTTTTCCGCAATTGGTAAACGGTCCATTTTAATACGGTAATGTATCACGAAATAATTACCGCCCGCACTGGCGGAATGTTACATGACACCGCGTACTTCTACGTTTGTGACTATTACAGCGCCATATATCACAAAGCGAAGAAAGTGGTCCAACTAAAACATTCATATTTCTTTACGTACTACACGAATATGTAACAAAAAATGGGGGGGGGGTCCTGTTTTAAAAAAAACAAAAAAAACGCAGTTGCTATCCGTCGGACCTATGGCAGTGCCATCTAGCGGGCCAACCAAGCACCATCTGGTTTCCCCCTTCAAGCTAGACGCGTTTCGTTCTTTGTAGTTTTTTTCTTTTTTCTTTTGATGCTTATTTCGTGAGATATTTGGCTCGGTCATTATCAATGGACCACTCTGTATATGTAGATGTAGATGTGCTTATCAAGGGACTTCAGAAGGAAAATTACTCACGTCATGCCACGCAAAGAACACTGCGCTAAAGAGTGGCTTATTCTTATGGGAGAGTACATACTCCGGGTGTCTTGCAGAGACAGTTCTGCTGCGGTACGGTTAATAGGTGTAGCACAGTGTGGAGATGAAATGGCGCGGAAACTGGAAGCATTCTGTAAAGTAGAAGTACGAGGGACAGCACGATTCTCGAGGATAAATGGTCTAAATTGCATACAGATTCACCATATAGTTCTTGTGGTACGGAATGTCGCGTCCAGTCGTAATGAAGTGGTGCCAAGAGGGGAGGGGGAGATTTTTCAACAGCGGTTCTCGAATGAGTCTGTAGCCTAGGAGAGGATTTCTATCGTCGAGGAATTTAACATAGAACGTTCCGACCGTTGTTTGCAGAGTCTTCGTGACTATACTGAGAAATGGTGTCATGTGTCTGTGTCACTATGCAGTGTAGCGCAGTAGCTACTTCACTTGCCATAACAATGTTTGGCTTACATTTTGAAGTGCTTTCGTGCATATGGTACTGGTATGCCTCGTGTAGCAATCATTCCCCGTTTTAGGGAAGGAAGCTACTAGGAATTTCTTAAGTGATTGGGGACTGGTAAAGATTTTGTTTTGCTGACTATCGACACTGAAGGAGTAGGAAAGACATGGAAGAAAGAGGGTTCACAGTTTGTTTCCCAGGGAAAGCGCCAATCGGCGAGACCGTCACCAATGGTGCCTCACGTCCTCATTATATTAGAGGCGCATGGGTATGCCTGTCGGCCCTTTTCCTCTTGTTGCTGCTGAAATTCCGGAAAGAATAATTCATTCCTCCACTGGAATTCAAACCAACAGTCCCCAAAGAGTCCGCATGTTATTGTGTCAGCCCCAAGAGAGAGCTACCACTGTTCAGTCCACTTCTGTCTCCAAGTAACAGCCATGTCTCAATGATAGTCGTGATTCTATGGAGCCAGTGCCACAAACCGAACACGGGGAGGCAAGCATGAAATTCCTCGCGCTGCTGGCCAGGAAATTCCCCGGGACCTGCGAGCAACCATGTGCACGCCAATTCGTAGTCCTGAGCAGTTAATCAGAAGTGATGCACTATCTCTTCACTAAACGTAGTGCGGCACAACCTATGTCTGTCTTGTTAACAGTGTGTAAAATGTTTAGAATATTCGTTGTGTGTTTTTCTCTGAACTGAAATCTATACTTTCCGAGTTATTCTGGCTTTTAGTACCTCTCGATATGAAATTTTCTTAGGATGTGTATTTTGTTGTACAGACACGTACCTGAAAAAAAATTGTAACATTTATTTGTCTTTTCTGCTTAAAATAACCAGAAAGTAAGTTCATTAACTACACTTTCTATTTGTTTTTAATCTCTGAAACTTTGGTAAATGGTGTTTCTTTTCAAAAATCGATCAAGGATTTGAAATGGCACTTCTGTGACATAAATACTCCGCACGCAAAGATCTGCCCATGCTCTACAGCAAGCTGTTACAGAGAACGGTGCATGGACTGCTGATCTATGTCGCGTCACGCTATACCACGAAGAATGTTTCAAGTGTGTACAACTTACAGTACACAGTCCAGTCACACTAATGTGACCACATCTTATGTTAGGCTTCAACGTCGAATAACTAATGAAAGACGCCATGTGGCAGTGGAGATGATACAGAGCGTGTTGCGGGGACGCGGGAAGCAAATGCAGTCGTTATCGTAATTCGGAAGCGGAGAGATTTATCTGATGCCCTTTCAAAGGAATCATCCCGGCGATTTCGCGAAATCACGGAAAACTTAAATCAGGATTGCCGGACGCGGGTTTCAACCTAGTCCTCCCAAATAGGAGTCCAGTGTACTATCCACCGCGGTTCTTCGCTCGTTAAAAGGTTTATTCAGGAAATGAAAGAGATATAGAAATTTACTAAGGCGCTGGTAACTATTACTTTTCCCACAGCCACTGTAGTTTTCCAAGCAGGTGTTCCATCGGTAAACCATTTTGTCGAAACCAGTATAAAACACATCATGGTCCAGATCTAAAAGAGTCAGATAACAACAGCCTCACTAAGGTCCGCATCGGTTCTGAAGCAGCGACTGAACAGGCGCTTATTTAACGATGAAAATGGCATGGTGCGACGTCTGGGCTGTATGGAGGGTCTTTCAAAACATTTCCTAGGAAATCACTCTTAACCGAGGCAGTATGCGGTCGGGCGTTGCGCAACTTCTCGACTCCACCTGCGAGCACTTAATGTCGTTTCCGCCGAATCACCTTCAGGAACTGTTCAAGCGTGGCAAAATAATTGGTAGCATTTTAGGTCTCACCGCGGGTGGGGAAATCACTCAGCAGAACACCCTGCCTATTCCAAAATACTTTGGACATATCTTTCTTCGCGGGTGCCATTTTTCTGGACTTCTTATGACGGGGAGACAAAGGGTGTTTCCATGACACTGGTGCTTAATGTGTCTCATATTTCGATTGATGCACCCACCTTTCGTCCTCTGCGACGCCAAGGTGCGGAAATGGAACAACCTCCGACTGATACCCCATTAAGTTCAGGGGAGACAACCCCATTAGCTTGGCTTTATTCTCGCCCAAGAGCTGCTGCGCTACCCAGCAAGAAGACGTCTTACAGTAGTCCACTCTGTTGAACACGATATCCATTATACTATAGATGGAGATATTTGGTCCGTTTGTAGTTTGTGTCATGTCAGTCTGACAACCTGGTTAAAATAAACCCTTGGACACGGCACCCGTGGTCATCTGAGGTGGGCGTGCTTGGCCGTCCGAACTTCTGCTCGTCTCGCACATCTATTCTGCCTTACCAAACTCCTGGCATCAAATCCACACCTGTTTTCGTGACGTTTCACTCGCTCCGTGAAGTTCTACTAGATGTCAATGGTTTTCTGCTGGGGACGTTTCCTTTAAACTTAAAAACCTCATCACACCTCGCACTTCAATCGTTGACCCTCTATCAGTCATCTCCATCACCTCGAAACTGTATTTCGAAGCGCAGCGGCACAGTTAATGCTATCTACTGCCGGTGTTTCAAATTTTTGATCATCTCTTATAACTAGAAATGGAAATTAATAGAACGGGCTATTTATACCTTCGTGAGAGCTGTTGTTACTTTATTTAGTGAACTACTCTCGTGGATCATATAGTTCTATACAGCTTGGTTGTTTCAAGTGTGATTCACATATTTTCAGAATATAGTTTGTTTAAAGCAATGATACTCGCTTAAGCAGACAGCTACCAACATTGTCATATTAAAGTTTCCAGAATTGCTGACGAAAAACTGACATTTCATCAATAGATGGTAAAATGCGCCCACGGAGAGGTGCTATTTTCTTCAGTTACGTTCAGTTTGCATCAAATCTAGTTTCGATACCCTTGTACAGTGCGATGGTTTGCGAAGTGTTTCGGAAGAAGTTCAAGTGATGATTAATTGATAGATGTCCAGTAGATTGTGATACATAAGGAAATATAGAGATAAATCGAGACAAAGTTGCTCCACAATAGCGGTAAAACGTGTAATGCCCGATATAAAATAAATGAGGAAGTCCGTATTACTAACCAACAACACTGATGAGCCAAAAAATTAGGTGTTCGTCCTTTCGCGCGCTATACGAGATTGGAATAATAGAGAATTGTGAGAGTGGTTCGATGAACCCTCTACCAGGCATTTAAATGTGATTTGCAGAACATCCGTGTAGATGTAGACCACTGCCACCTTGCGGCTTTACAGGCACGTGACGGGGCTAAGGAAAGTATATTAGCGGAGCAGAGACGAATGGGACTTGTGGTAGCGACATGGGAAAATTTACTGACAGGAGAGACTTTGGCAAAGAACAGATTTTTATGGTCTTGCGCTAGGGAACAAGCATCTCGGAAACGACGAAGCTGGTGGGCTTTTCTCGTGCTACTCACGTAAGCATCTTTGGAAACTGGTTGAAGGTCAGTGTTAATACTAGTAACCGACAAGGTACTGGACATTCACGTTTCATTATAGAAGGTGGAGGCCAGAGGCTTCCCCGCTCTGTAAATAACGATAGGCGTCGATGTATGGCAGATCTGACCACAGAATACATTGCCGGGGCAGCCACAATGTATACAGGCATCCGAGCACACCGTTCAGGGGACAGTGCTGAAAACGCGGTTCCGCAGCAGACCACCCTTCAGTGTTCCCTTTCTGACTCAACAACACGATCAGTTACGATTGCAGTGGGTACGAGATCACCTAGATTGGATCGAGGCTCAATGGAAACGGTCACCTGATCGGATGAATTGCCCTTCTTGTTACAGAATTTCGATGATTGTGTCCGGATACGGCTGCTAGAAACAACCTCCGAGCTACGGACCAAGCCGGTAGGGGTAGTATTACGCTATGGTGGACATGCACCGGAGGTTCCATAGGGGCTGTGGTGGTAATCGAATGCACCATAACAGTTGCGGACTACGTGAACATTGTTACGCGCCATCTATATACTTGAAGTTTTTTTGTGTCCCTCCTTTTGACTGGAGGTCTCGGAGACCACGGCCGTTTACTATGTCGAGAAAATAAAACGCTTACAGCTGTCTTTACGATTTTATTTATTTTGTAGTACCAGTTTCGGCACTTCAATGTGCCATCTTCAGACCGTAGTTGACACGGTCTCTAGACCTACCGCGTGAGTAGCCAACGTAAGCGGTTGCGCGGACTTTGATGTCAACACTGCCTTCCGCGACGGCGATGAAAACTTCCAGTAGAATAACTGTTTGTGTCACAGTGAGGAGCATGGACAGGGAACACATTCTGACGTCTTCACACCAAATTCTCCTGGTGTGAACCACATGTAGCACATCTCGTACAGTATCGGGAGCCAATAATCCACTGACTCGTAATATACGGGAATTTCGCCAACTGTGCACAGTCGTCTGATATTGAACACCTTCGGAAATCTTGTAAGGACTTGACCAGTCCATGCAACGCGGACTCGCTGCTGTATTGCGATGTACCAACTCGGGCCGGCCGGTGTGGCCGTGCGGTTGTAGGCGCTTCAGTCTGGAACCGCGTGACCGCTACGGTCGCAGGTTCGAATCCTGCCTCGGGCAGTGTGTGTGATGTGATGTCCTTAGGTTAGTTAGGTTTAAGTAATTCTAAGTTCTAGGGGACTGATGACCACAGATGTTAAGTCCCATAGTGCTCAGAGCCATTTGATTTTTTTTCTTTTTTGTACGAACTCGCTATTAATCATAAAGTTTTGTCTCATCGGTGTATTTGCAGTCATGACTTTTTAACTGCCTCCTCTAATTTCGTCGAAATAGATCAAAACAGCAGTACTATTCTCACACATTGCAAGGACATATATACATCATAAGACACAAAATGAATTAGACGGACACATTTGATATTAAAGATGTGCGCATTCGTTCCTTCCCCTGTTCAAAACGTTTCGTGCCTATCGATTTCCGTGAGACTGCGTAGGACTTCCGCCGTTTTTACCTTTCGGTGGCGTGGTAGAGCACAGGAACACATCCACGTCTGTATCTATGCTGTACAAATCAGTGTGAACTTGGTGGTAGAGACTTCTTTTTAATGTGTCTGAGAGACTGTCCTCGAAGTTTTCTAAGTAGGTTCTCGCCAAGTGTACGACGTACCGTAGTTCTTTAAAATGCCTTCCAGTCAGGTTTTCGACATTTCGGTCACACTGTCTCCTCAGTGAAACACACGTGTGACCTTCCCCTGTCAGTAGTAACCAGTAGGCGCCACACACATCAGGGCGCAAGCAAGAGTGCGATGGGCCGGAAAGTAGGGCGAGGCTTCTTACTCTTCCACAAGCGTGACGACCTCCACTCATTCAGGAAAACGGATGGCCCATTTAAATCACAGGTAAAAACATTTCCGTCACGTCGCACAAGGCAACGGGAGATCTCACCTACCAGAACGACTTTCAGCACTCGCTCTGCATCAAAGGTATTTTTCTTAAACAGAGTATTCTTCACTGCAGGTTTTACTGCGGCGCTCTCCGAGCCGTAATTTCAGTCCGACTGAAATAGTACCGCAGTAATATACACTCAAAGACAAAGAGAGAAAAAAGAAGACACAGCACGAAGGAATTATCCGAATGAGACGGAAATCGGTAGTTATGATGTACAGGTACAGACAAGCAAATGATTATAATTTCAGAAAAATTGGATCATTTATTCGAGAGAAAGAGCTTCACAAAAATTTAGTAAGTCAATAACGCATTGGTCAACCTCTGTTCCTTATGTAAGCAGTTATTCGACTTGGCACCGATTGACAGTGTTGTTGGATATCCTACTGCGGGATATCGTGCCAAATTCTGCCCTACTGGCTTCTTTGATCGTCAGAATGGCTAGCCGGTTGGATGGCCCTGCCCGTATTGTTCCAAACGTTCCCAGTTGGGAAGAGATCTTGCAGAGTTGCTGGCCGAGGTAGAGTTTGGCAAGCACGAAGACGAGCAGTAGAAACTCTCACCTCGTGCGGCAGGAATTATCTTGCTGAAATGTAAGTCCAGGGTGGCTTGCCACGAAGGGAAACAAACCGGGGTGTAGGATATCGTCGACGTATCTGCGTGCTGTAATGGGGACCAAAGTGGCGGCCCAAACCACCAGCCCTGCTTGTCATGCCGTATGGAGGGCGACAGTCAGGTCAGTGTCCCACTGCGGTCCGGACGTCTCAGGACGCGCCTTCGCTGGTCATCGGGCTCAGTTGGAAGCGAGACTCCTCACTGAAGACATTTCTACTTCAGTCAATGAGATTCCAGGCCACAGAGATACACGGAGATGCCCCGGACGCCAGCCTGACTGTTGTCCACTAACGCGTGACAACCAGGAGTGACGGCCTGGGGTGGCATTTCTTTTCATAGCAGGACCCCTTTTGTTGTCACTCAGGGCACCCTCACGGCATTGTACGCCCCGTTTTCTTACCATTCTTGGCAAGCCATTCTTGGCCTACATTTCAGCAAGATAATGCCCCATGTGTTATTGACTTGTTCGATTTGTGAAGCTCTTTATCTTTAATATATCGCCCGTCTTTTCTGAAACGGTAATCATTTGTTTGTCTGTATGCTTATACCGTGTCCGACTTCATAGCTGAGTGGTCAGCACGTCTGACTGCCATACTGTGGGCTCGGTATCGATTCCTGACCGGGTCGGAGATTTTCTTCGCTCGGTGATTGAGTGTTGTGTTGTCTTCATTATCATTTCATCATCATCGACATGCACGTCGCCCAATGTCGAATCACCTGAAAAGCTTTATAGCTCGTAGACCGAACTTCCCCAGGTAGGGACTCCCGGCCAACAATGCCGTCCCATGATCTCGTTTCACATCTACCGATTTCCGTCCCATTCGGATAATTCCTTCGTGGTGAGTTTTTTTTCTTTTTGTCTTAGAGTGTATATGTGATATAAGCTTATGTGGCAAAACATTAATCACCTCTTTGGAACAGCACATTGATCGCTTTAGAGCGCTGTAGCAGGTGTAGCAGAAGGTCATGTGACATCTGCTGACGTAAATCACGGTAGTGAAGTGGTGTGCATGTGGCTGTCCGTTCTACAGAACCAGTGCAGATGATGGATCGATGTGGAAGCGTGACAGAATGACAGAAAGGACGTGCACATGACAACACTGTGAATGATATTGCCCAATTTGTTGATGTGCCGGCGTATACTGTCCAACTTGTCCACGAGGAATGGCACACCATTCACAATCACGTAACACAGAGTAAAAACGTTTTCGTAAAAAGATGCTAACTGATGTGTACCGGACACCAGTGCCACGATAATCGGTTTCGAATCCGACAGGAATTGCTGCTGTCAGTGAATGTAGGCCTGTCTAACCAGTCTGCACATAATCATTACGAAGCGAACTGCATGCAGAACAAATTTGTATGCGGATACCTTCGCAGAAGACCATTGTTCGCTTTAGCAAAAAATTCCAGAGCGTCAGTGGGCCAAACAAGACAGAAGCTTGAAAGTAACTGGCTGCAGTGGTCCGACGAGTCGCGAGTTTGACTCTCTTCAAGGCGTCGACTGCACCGACTGCCGAATCAGGCGTTTAACCTGCACTATGTGAAGGGTGTAGTTGAAGCTGGAGGTGGTACTGCGATGCTTTGGGGGCATTTCTAGTACTGTTCATTCAGTTTATCGTTAACATCAATCAGTATTTTTATTTCAACATTCTCAGTGACCGGATGTTGCCGTTTCTTCTATATCTTCATGGTGAGTATACTGTGGACACTTGTGTCTTCCAAGATGACAACAGCCCTGTGCTTCCACACGTTCCTGGTTTGTCATACACTGGAGTACTGTAGCGCACCCGCTAAATCACCCGATCTCAATCACATACACTGTACAGCCGCATTAGTGTGACCACCTGAATAATCATCTCTTGCAGCGCGGACTGCTGGAAGAGAGTCAGTGACGTTCTGAGACAACGGTATCGCCAGGAGTGCCCGAGGGATCTTCTACGAGAGTCATTCCGTAAGTCATAGCAGCTGTTGTATATCTTGCGTTAAAACGACAACACGAGGATTCCACGATGTGCATTGAACTGGTACGGCAGTGTGTATATGAATGCCAACATAAAACAGGGTTTCAGCACAGAAGGGCGCCGTAAAGCTTGAAATGAAACACACGCATTGGAGCCCAGTGTAAATTTATCGTGCATGAGTACAAATGGAACAATAATGAACCAAAATCAACTGCTGTGCTTCAAAATAGTCCTCGAGTACATACGCACAGCGCTGACAACGATGGGATGGGCCCTGAATGCCACTGGCAGTGCCATCAATGTGTCACCTACATGCCGTGAGGACATTGGTCCAGTTTGCAACGCACCTCTCACGCAATGGCTTCCTCAGCTGTGGAATGAGGTCCAAGTCGCACGGACTAAGGTCGGTGGCTGGGGGGATCATTCTTATAGCACGGCTAATCTCACACTGAATGTTTCGGGCGCTGGTACCGAACCATCCTCGCATGTCGTTGCAATCTGTCAGTCGATTTCGGTAATGTCTGCCGCGGGCTTTCGAATGCAATTACTGCGATGCCACACTTTCGCACGATATACCCTATGCCACGACTTATGGAATGACTCTCTCTTATACGTAAGGGTAAGCAGTAGTCTGCGGCTGTTTGCTGATGCTGCTGTGATGTACGGCAAGGTTGAGTAACTGTACGAGGATACAGGATGATCTAGACAAAATTTCTAGTTGATGTGATGAATAGTAGCTAGCTCTAAATGTAGAAAATTTAGGTTAATACGGATAAGCAGTAAAAACAAACCCGTAATGTTCGAAAATAGAATTAGTAGTATACTGCTTGACACAGTCACATCGTTTAAATATCTGGTCGTAACGTTGAAGAGCTATGCGAAATGGAATGAACATGTGAGGATTGTGGTGGGGAAGACGAATGTTCGACTTCGATTCACTTAGAAAATTTTGGGAAAGTGTGGTTCATCTGTAAAGGAGTCCGCATCTAGAATGCTAGTACGATCTATTCCTGAGTCCTGCTTGAGTGTTTGGGATCCGCATCAGATCGAATTGAAGAAATTCAGGGGCGGGCTGCTAGATTCATTACCAGTAGGTCTGAACAACACGCCACTATTACGGAGATCCTTAACTCAAATGGGAATACATGAAGGCGTTCCTTTCGAGGAAGACTGTTGAGAAAATTTAGAGAAGCCACATATGAAGCTGACTGCAGAACGCTCCTACATCCGCCAACATACATTTCGCGTAAGGACCACGAAGGTAAGACAAGAGAAATAGGGTTCGTACACAGGCATATAGATAGTCATTTTTCCCTCGCCCTATTTGCGAGTGAAACAGGAAAGGAAATGTCTATTAGTGGTGCAGGGTACTCCGCCACGCACCGTATGGTGGTTTGCGGAGAATGTTTGTAAATGTACCGATGGGGACGTGGAGCCATGCCGTAGCCAGCTGTGCTAGGTTTCTCTGTTGAGGATCTGTGGCGCGAACAGTCCAATCGATGTAGCCCCATAGATTGTGGACTGGGTTTAAATTTGGGGAGTTTGGTGGCCACGGGAGTACCGTAAACCCTGGTGCTCTTCGAATCAATCGCGTACACCGCGAGCTATGTGACACGTTGCGTTGTCCTGCTGGTAGATACCATCGTACCGAGGAAAAACAAACTGCATCTCGGGATGAACAGAGTCCCCGAGGATAGATGCATAATTGTGTTAATTCATTTTGCCTTCCAGAATGACGAGATGATCCAGGGAATGCCACGAAAACATTCTTCAGGCCATGACGGTCTGCCCCCTTCCGAAAATTATTGCACGGCGCTTGCTTTCAGACGTTTCACGTCATGCACGTGAACGGCCATCTGTCAAATGGAGCATAAAACGTGATTCGTCTGAAGAGGCCACCTGTCGCCACTCAGTGGACGCCCAGCCTTCGCCACCGATGATCAGCAGAGGCGCCTACTTCGGAAGCAAAGTTCGCTGAACGGTCGCTGCGAGCCCCTCGGCTGCTCAACAGTTGCACGTCGGTTCGCCCGTACATACCTCTGCAGCTGTTGTTCACCTCTGTCATCTCTTATGGCCCGTGATGCACTACAGTTGCCTCGTCGCCGGGTTTGGACAGCGCCAACATCATTAAGATAATAAAATTGTCTCAGTATACTACATGGAGGAGCGAGGCCAAAAACGGCGCAATAAAACTGGGCAATGTCTGCGTGCAGGAAGCGTCATAGCGAGACCATCGGCGATATGGAATTCCCATGTATTGCGATTGATTTGCTCGTCTTGCAAAATACAAGCAGAAAGTGTGCACAACGCACGAACTTGCCTCAAAGCTCCCAGTCAACATTTTTAATGGACGAGGGGCTCATTCACGGTGGCATAGATTTACAAAACAAAGTAAGCGAACTGTGTAATTCATTGTACAAATGTGTTGTTTTCTGAGTATTTGTCTACTGTAACAGCTGTTGGAAATGAAATGAAACAATTATTTACTGTTTACTGATTTAAAGCTAACATGATCTTATGTCTCTGCTGTGACAACTGTTGCTAGGAAAATAGACATGCAGGAGACACCGGGGCATATTTACTGGAATTCCTTTTGGGAATTTTTTATTTTTCTCTTTATTTTTATCATGTTTAAAACTGTTTAGTCTTGTAAAATGATTATTAAAGTATAGCTTGACATATTTACTTCTAACTCAACATTTCATTTAACTGTGTAAAATAGTGTTATAAAGGCTCCAGTCGAGTGCTTAGGCGTGTCCCTGGTATGGAGCAGGTTTACGCACCTAGGAGGGCCCTTTTAAGCATATCATACAATGCCGGAGAAAAAAGGCAACAGCAAGAAGTAGTTCTGCTACATAAACGAAAGTTGGTAGGCGTATTTCTACATTTGAAAGATGATGTCTGTTCAGATTTTGCACCATCCACGTAAGAGTGCCGCTAGTAGCGCCTCTGTGAGAATGCACGTCAGGTTGGCTTTGAACACTCGCTGTAACGGTTGCAAGTGTTAGGCACATTTGAGGCCGTCAGTGATGAGTCGATGTTAGACAAGAATGCCTTTAAGGCAACAAAGCGTCATTAATAACACTTCACTGAGTTCGAATGGTGGTACGTTCCTATGGGACCAAACTGCCGAGGTCATCGGTCCCTAGGCTTACACACTACTTAAACTAACGTACGCTACGGAAACACACCCACCCACGCCCGAGGGAGGACTCGAACCTCCGACGGGGCGAGCAGCGAGAACCGTGGCAAGGCGCAACAGACTACGTGGGTACCCCGCGCGACTAGTTTTTAATGTTGAGATTTTTTCCGGCAGTTTGGAACACAATAATTAGTAAACGAAACACTGCCGAAATTTTTAAAATATATTTCGCTGGGAGTAAACAAAATTGTAGCCTTAATTATATTACGTAACATGATAAAGTACAAAAATTTTACTGCTAGTAATACTGCGAACGGCTGAAACCAAGGAGAAACTACAGCCGTAATCTTTCCCGAGGGCATGCAGATTTACTGTGTGGTTAAATGATGATGGCGTCCTCTTGGGTAATATGTTCCAGAGGTAAAATAGTCCCCCATTCGGATCTCCGGGCGGGGACTAATCAAGAGGATGTCGTAATCAGGAGAAAGAAAACTGGCGTTCTACGGATCGGAGCGTGGAATGTCAGATCCCTTAATCAGGCAGGTAGGTTAGAGAATTTAAAAAGGGAAATGCATAGGTTGAAGTTAGATGTAGTGGGAATTAGTGAAGTTCGGCGGTACGAGGAACAAGACTTTTGATCAGGTGAATACAAGGTTATAAATACAAAATAAAATAGGGGTAATGCAGGACTAGGTTTAATAATGAACAAAAAAAAATAGGAGTGCGGGTGAGCTACTACAAACAGCATAGTGAACGCATTATTGTGGCAGACACGAAGCCCACGCCTGCTACAGTAGTACAAGTTTATACGCCAACTACCTCTGCAGATGACGAAGAAATTGATGAAATGTATGATGAGATAAAATAAATTATTCAGATAGTGAAGGGAGAAGAAAACTTAATAATTATTTTCAGCCATAATGGCTATGTTTGTAAACCGTGACTGTGTGGGAAAATTATTTATTTAATAGTCATGGGTGACGGGAATTTGATAGTACGAAAAGGGAGAGAAGGAAACGTAGTAGCTGAATATGGAATGAGGGTAAGAAATGAAAGAGGAAGACGCCTGGTAGAATTTTGCACAGTGTGTAACTTAATCATATCTAACACTTGGTTCAAGAATCATGAAAGAAGGTTGTATACATGGAAGAAGCCTGGAGATACTAGAAGGTATCAATAGATTTAGGAACCAGGTTTTAAATTGTAAGACATTTCCAAGGGTAGATGTGGACTCTGACCACAGTCTATTGGTTATGGGCTGTAGATTAAAACTGAAGAAACGGCAAAAAGGTGGGAATTTAAGGAGATGAGACCTGGATAAACTGACTAAAATAGATGTTGTACAGAATTTCAGGGAGAGCATAAGGAAACAATTGACAGGAATGGGGAAAAGAAATACAGTAGAAGAAGAATGGGTAGGTTTGACGGATGAAGTAGTGAGGCCAGCAGAGGATCAAGTAGGTAAAAAGACGAGGGCTAGTAGAAATCCTTGGTTAACAGGAGAAATATTGAATTTAATTGATGAAAGAAAAAAATATAAAAATGCAGTAAATGAAGCAGGAAGAAAGGAATACAAACGTTTTAAAAATGTGATCGTCAGGAAATGCAATATGGCTAAGCAGGAATGGCTAGAGGACAAATGTAAGGATGTAGAGGCTTATCTCACTAGGGGTAAGATAGATACTGCCTACAGGAAAATTAAAGAGACCTTTGGAAAAAAGAGAATATCAACAGGTCCGATGGAAACCCAGTCCTAAGCAGAGAAGAGAAAGCAGAAAGGTGGAAGGAGTATATAGAGGGTCTATACAAGGGCGATGTTCTTAAGGACAATATTATGGAAATGGAAGAGGGTGTAGATGAAGATGCAATGGGAGATATGGTACTGCGCGAAGAGCTTGACAGAGCACTGAAAGACCTGAGTCAAAACAAGGCCCCGGGAGTAGACAACATTCCATTAGAACTACTGACAGCCTTGGGAGAGCCAGTCCTGACAAAACTCTACTATCTGGTAAGCAAGATGTAGGAGACAGGCGAAATACCCTCAGACTTCAAGCAGAATATATTAATTCCAATCCCAAAGAAAGCAGGTGTGACAGATGTGAAAATTACCGAACTATCAGTTTAATAAGTCACAGCTGCAAATTAATAACGCGAATTCTTTACAGTCGAATGGAAAAACTGGTAGAAGCCGACCTCGGGGAAGATCGGTTTGGATTCCGTAGAAATATTCGAACACTTGAGGCAATACTGACCCTACGACTTATCCTTGAAGAAAGATTAAGGAAAGGCAAACCTACATTTCTAGCATTTGTAGACTTAGAGAAAGTTTTTGACAATGTTGACTGGAATTCTCTCTTTCAGATTCTGATGGTGGCAGGGGTAAAATACAGGGAGCGAAAACATATTTACAATTTGTACAGAAAGCAGATGGCAGTTATAAGAGTCGAGGGATATGAAAGGGATGCTGTGGTTGGGAAGGGAGTGAGACAGGGTTGTAGCCTCTTCCCGATTTTATTCAATCCGTATATTGAGCAAGCAGTAAAACAAAAGAAAAAAGGTATTGAAATCTATGGAGAAGAAATAAAAACTTTGAGGTTCGCTGATGACATTGTAATTCTGTCAGAGACAGCAAAGGAGTTGGAAGAGCAGTTGAACGGAATGGACAGTGTCTTGAAAGGAGGATATAAGATGAACATCAACAAAAGCAAAACGAGGGTAATGGAATATAGTCGAATTAAGTCGGGTGAGGGGATTAGATTAGGAAATGAGACACTTAAAGTTATAACTGATGATGGTCGAAGTAGAGAGGATATAAAATGTAGGCTGGCACTGGCAAGGAAAGCGTTTCTGAAGAAGAGAAATTTGTTAATATCGAGTATAGATTTAAGTGTTAGGAAGTCGTTTCTGAAAGTATTTGTATGGAGTGTAGCCATGTATGGAAGTGCAACATGGACGATAAATAGTTTGTGCAAGAAGAGAATCGAAGCTTTTGAAATGTGGTGCTACAGAAGAATGCTGCAGGTTAGATGGGTAGATCACATAACTAATGAGGAGGCATTGAATATAATTGGGGAGAACAGGAGTTTGTGGCACAACTGGACTAGAAGAAGGGATCGGTTGGTAGGACATGTTCTGATGCATCAAGGAATCACAAATGTAGCATTGGAGGGCAGCGTGGAGGTTAAAAATCATAGAGGGAGACCAAGAGATGAATACACTAAGCAGATTCAGAAGGATGTAGGTTGCAGTAGGTACTGGGAGATGAAGAAGCTTGCACAGGATAGATTAGCATGGAGAGCTGCATGAAACCAGTGTCAGGACTGAAGACCACACCAACAACAATGTTAATTAAAGACCTATTCATCAGCGATATCCGAATAGCATTGTATGCCCTTTTTTGTGTGTGCTATGTTCCTTGTGGCACAGTCTTCATGAGTCCACCTTTTACATCCACGGCACTGGACGCATTCTTGACTTCAGTTAGTTAGTTAGTTAGTTAGTTACGTGTTCCATTGATCAATAGCACGGAAAACCGTTATTATGTGGAACGTGTCAAATGCGCACGAAATGCGCACAGGAAATAAGTTTTTTTTTTGTTTACACTATAGTGTTATACCTAAATTTTTCTATTATCTATCCCATTCCCTTAAATAGCACAAAACGCATATATTACATCTCCAGATTTATTTGCTCATACTCAAGAATTCATCTATGATATAGAAGGAGTTGTCAAGGAGGTATGATTTCAATTTGTTTTTGAAACTATTACTGCTGTGTGTCAGACATTTTATTTCATCTGGTAATTTATCAAAAAGTCTTACAGCAGCATATTTTATCCCTTTCTGTGCCAAAGATAGGTTTTTCTGGTATTGTAGTCATGAATGTTGCTGTTGATTTTAAACTGGTCCATGTTGTCGAGGAAAAATTTCATTACTGAGTAAAGGTACTGTGAAGCAGTTGTAAGAATTCCTAACCTTTTAAACAGATGCCTACAAGATGTGCGACTACGAACCCCACACATTATTCTAACTATCTTTTGAGCAGTGAATACCTTTTGCCTAAGTGTTGAGTTGCCCCAGAATGTTATTCCGTATGACATCAGAGAGTGGAAGTATGCAAAGTATGTTAGCTTACTAATTTCTACGTCCTGAAAATTGGTAATTATTCTTATTTCAAAAGTTGCTGAACATAGTCGCTTTAGGAGATCCAAAGTATGAATTTTCCAATTAACGTTCTCATCTATATGTACATCCAAAAACTTAGTATGCTCTACCCTGGCTACTGACTTCTTTTGATGTGTTATGTTTATTGAAGGAATTATACTTTTTGCTGCAGAAAATTGGATGTACTGTGTTTTTTCAAAGTTCATAGCAAGCCCATTCGCAGAAAACCAATTAATAACTTTTCCAAAGACCTTATTTGCATCATTTCTTGTCGGACTTTTTTCTACTGGATTAACAATTATGCTTGTATCATCAGCAAACAGTGTCAGTTCAGCATCCTGTTTCACATAAGAAGGGAGGTCATTCACATATATCAAGAACACGAGGGGATCCATGATCTAACCTTGTGGAACACCTAATTTAATTTAACCCCAGTTAAATGAAGTGGCAAACTCCTTCGAATCACTTGAAGCATATAAAGAGGCTTTTTGTTTCCTGTTCTGTAGATATGGCTTAAACCACTCATATGCTGTTCCATTTATGCCATAGAATTGTAATTTCTCTAACATAATGTCATGGTTCACACAATCAAATGCTTTGGATAAGTCACAGAATATTCCTACTGGTGACATTTTACTATTTAAGGACTCTATTATGTGGACAGTCATCATCATTGCTGTCTCAGTGGAACAGCATTTCTGAAATCCTAACTGTGATTTACTAAGTATGCCTTTACTGTTGAGATGGCTAACCACTCTTGAGTACATTACTTTCCCAAAGATTTTTGAAAATGCTACAAGGAAGGATACTGGACAGTAATTATTGACATCTGTGGTTTTCCCCTTTTTGTAGAGAGGCCTGACAATGGCATATTTTAACCTGTCTGGAAAAATACCCTGAGTCAGTGATGCATTACACATGTGACTCAAAACATCAGCTGTAATTGCTTCTTTTTGATTGATTGTATCGTTTCAAGCAGTAAATATAAAGGCAATTTCCATCCTCTTGATCAGATTGCTGCAGGCTGTAAGTGAAAGGAAGAGGAACGGGATGGGACATTCGTTGAGTTGGGAGCACTAGCTAACAGACGCTTTGGAAGGTCTAAAAAATGGCTCTGAGCACTATGGGACTTAACAGTTGAAGTCATCAGTCCCCTAGAACTTAGAACTAGTTAAATCTAACTAACTGAAGGACATCACACATATCCATGCCCGAGGCAGGATTCGAACCTGCGACTGTAGCAGTCGTGCGGTTCCAGACTGAAGCGCCTAGAACCGCTCGGCCACATCGGCCGGCTGGAAGGTCTAGTTTGTGAGAGGAGATTGAGGGTAAGGAGGAGATACAAGATGATAGACGACATTATGGGAAGCGGATATTACGTGGACCTGAAGAAGACATCAGAGGACGGAGCTGGAGCGTAATCATGTGAAAGCTTGTCTTTGCTCAGAACACTAATAGTATCAGCATTGCTGTTGGCGATTTCTTCTCGTTATCAGTCATTGCCCTCGTAGAATTAATCCTTTCTGCTTGAAATTCATTAAGTTCTTTAGCAATTTCTGCATTTTTATTCTCCTCTAACTTCATTTTTTCAGATTGCTTTCCAGCTGCTATTAACTTAAAGTTTCTATGATTGAGGAATCAGGATGGCAATGCGTAATAGTGCGTAAACTTGCTCCATCGCCACGTTTGAATTAGTTTCGTGGCTACAGTAGTAACTTTTAGGCTTTCAGATTATGCAAATGTACCTTGTAAAACAGAATACTCTCCTGTAAATGAATACAGACTTACCAATTCTTAATTCTAAAAGGTAAGCTACCTAACTGACTCAACATTTGGCTTGCAAAATTTTCTCATCTTGTACACAAACACAACAAATATATTCATCACGCTAAGACCGTCACTCAGTTCATGCCGTGTAGTTTTCGAGAGCTCTCTGGACATGGCAGTACTAGTCTTCCACTATCGGTAGCGCTCTAGCAAGAATCGTTCCCCAGATAAATGCTCTGTGTAAACGTGCCCCACGCGTAAACGTGCCCCTCTCTCCCTATGCTCACTGGACAGATGACTTGATCTTATTTGTTAATTCTGAGAAGTGCTAGAAGTAAAACAAACATTTCTGCTTGCTATCGAGACACCAGATCAGTTTTCCTGCTGTTGTGGACAACGAGCTATCTGGCATTTCCTGTTCAATCGGTAATGTCATTTCTCATAGTACCTCATGGTGCTTTTATACACAATCTTCCATACCATTTCCTGATATTTTATCATTTACTTTTTCAGTTCTTTGCGGAAGAGAATTGAATTTCTCCCTATCTCTGAAGGGACTACTGTATATTGCGCAAAAACGCCACTACACGGTACAATATGCTGAGTGTGTGTGTCAGTATTTGTAAAGCTCTGCAGTCTTCTTCAGTATATTGCGCAAACCGGCAATACCGATCTCCGACGGTAAATATTACTGCGCAATACGCAGTATTAAGGTCCCCTTTTGTCGAGCGTGTCACGTGACAGATGACGTCAGACCTTGTACCGGCCACGCAATAGTGCACGGCGCGCAAGACGCGCCATTTCAGGACACATTATGGATGCTTGACGCGTAGGGCACTTCCACTCCGAGATCACGTGTACGGTGGGTATCGCGATTCGGTAAGCTGCCGCCGGAAGAGTAGACAACGTGTGTACCACAGGCACCTACTGGCTACTGTGCTGGATTATAAGATCGGACCGGACATCTCTGGTGCGCCAAATCAATGTTAGAGAACATCAATCAGTGATAATTTTACCAACCATAATCATAACCTCGCTATGAGTACAGAAGCCACCACCCCACCCATGTTCTTCCGCTTGCCGCGTATCACAGAGATTAGGTTGGGCATAGTAAGACCACCACTGGGCATTCGAAGCATGGAAATGATCGCCTGGAGTGATAACGATGGTTCACGTCGATGACAGGATACGAGTACATCGAAATCCAGTCAAGACGATGCATCTCATTTGACAAGAGGCCACCATTCTGGGGGCATTGTCGGGAGTGTAATCATCATGTGGAATAGAAGTTGGCACGTGATATGAGTGCTGTCTCTTCTTGATGCATCTCTCTTGATGCATGAACCGACTGACTGATGATATGCTTCCGATTGTTGACCTACAGCACTTAGCAGGCAACCTCTAAGTTCAGCAAGACAACACATCACTACTCACCTGAATTCGGTCGGAATGTCTCGTATATTACCCCTCCATTTGAATCCACTCTCGGCGTGGTCGAGGGTTGAGTTGGTATTGATCATTACGGTTAACCGACACATATGAAGTCTCATGGAACCCATAATAAGAAGCAATGACGCCGTCATCGTGGGGAAAGAGAAGCTGCAAACTGCTAAGTATGTTTCTCTAATGCAGTTGCTTATTACAATAGTTATAAGACTATGATCAACAATGTTTAACGCACCGCTTTTCCGGGCGGGAAGGCGTGCCGGTGCCCGGCACGAATCCGCCCGGCGGATTAGTGTCGAGGTCCGGTGTGCCGGCCGGTCTGTGGATGGTTTTTAAGGCGGTTTTCCTTCTGCCTCGGCGAATGCGGGCTGGTTCCCCTTATTACGCCTCAGTTACACTATGTCGTTGTTCGCTGTGCAAATACTGTCTCCACGTTCGCATACACCATAATTACTCTACCACGCAAACATTTGGGGTTATAATCGTCTGTTGTGAGACGTTCCCGGTGGAATCCATTGGGGGCCGAACCGCACAATAACCCTGAGTTCGATGTGGGGCGGCGGTGGGGTGAGTGGGCTGCTGTAGCCTGTTGTGGGGTTGTGAACCACTGAGGGCTACGACGGGGACGAAGCCTCTCCGTCATTTCTAGGTCCCCAGTTCAACACAATACAATGCCCAACAATACTTCATTTATTCCAGTATCTATATTTAATGTACTGTTAGTGATTTGCACAGATCTATGGGTGTTACTGACTGTCAAATGTAGCTGGTGTAGAAATTTTAAAGTATGTTTAAACGCTCTAGCCTTGAAGCCGAGACTATTTTCTCTCGCTCGGCGTGCCTCTAATTTCCATCTACATCTACATTTATACTCCGCAAGCCACCCAACGGTGTGTGGCGGAGGGCACTTTACGTGCCACTGTCATTACCTCCCTTTTCTATTCCAGTCGCGTATGGTTCGCGGGAAGAACGACTGTCTGAAAGCCTCCGTGCGCGCTCGAATCTCTCTAATTTTACATTCGTGATCTCCTCGGGAGGTATAAGTAGGAGGAAGCAATATATTCGATACCTCATCCAGAAACGCACCCTCTCGAAACCTGGACAGCAAGCTACACCGCGTTGCAGAGCGCCTCTCTTGCAGAGTCTGCCACTTGAGTTCGCTAAACATCTCCGTGACGCTACCACGGTTACCAAATAACCGTGTGACGAAACGAGCCGCTCTTCTTTCGATCTTCTCTATCTCCTCTGTCACCCCGACCTGGTACGTATCCCACACTGACGAGCAGTACTCAAGTATAGGTCGAACGAGTGTTTTGTAAGCCACCTCCTTCGTTGATGGACTACATTTTCTAAGGACTCTCCCAATGAATCTCAACCTGGTACCCGCCTTACCCACAATTAATTTTATATGATCATTCCACTTCAGATCGTTCCGCACGCATACTCCCAGATATTTTACAGAAGTAACTGCTACCAGTGTTTGTTCCGCTATCATATAATCATACAATAAAGGATCCTTCTTTCTATGTATTCGCAATACATTACATTTGCCTGTGTTAAGGGTCAGTTACCACTCCCTGCACCAAGTGCGTATCCGCTGCAGATCTTCCTGCATTTCGCTACAATTTTCTAATGCTGCAACTTCTCTGTATACTACAGCATCATCCGCGAAAAGCCGTATGGAACTTCCGACACTATCTACGGAACTTCCGACACTATCTACTAGGTCATTTATATATATTGTGAAAAGCAATGATCTCATAACACTCCCCTGTGGCACGCCAGAGGTTACTTCAACGTCTGGAGATGTCTCTCCATTGATAACAACATGCTGTGTTCTGTTTGCTAAAAACTCTTCAATCCAGCCACACAGCTGGTCTGATATTCCGTAGGCTCTTACTTTGTTTATCAAGCGACAGTTCGGAACTGTATCGAAAGCCTTCCGGAAGTCAAGGAAAATAGCATCTACCTGGGAGCCTGTATCTAATATTTTCTGGGTCTCATGAACAAATAAAGCGAGTTGGGTCTCACACGATCGCTGTTTCAGGAATCCATGTTGATTCCTACAGAGTAGATTTTGGGTTTCCAAAAACGACATGATACTCGAGCAAAAAACATGTTCTAAAATTCTACAACAGATCGACGTAGAGATATAGGTCTATAGTTTTGCGCATCTGCTCGACGACCCTTCTTGAAGACTGGGACTACCTGTGCTCTTTTCCAATCATTTGGAACCTTCCGTTCCTCTAGAGACTTGGGGTACACGGCTGTTAGAAGGGGGGCAAGTTCTTTCGCGTACTGTGTGTAGAATCGAATTGGTATCCCGTCAGGTCCAGTGGACTTTCCTCTGTTGAGTGATTCCAGTTGCTTTTCTATTCCTTGGACACTTATTTCGATGTCAGCCATTTTTCCGTTTGTCGAGGATTTAGAGAAGGAACTGCAGTGCGGTCTTCCTCTGTGAAACAGCTTTGGAAAAAGGTGTTTAGTATTTCAGTTTTACGCGTGTCATCCTCTGTTTCAATGCCATCATCATCCCGGAATGTCTGGATATGTTGTTTCGAGCCACTTACTGATTTAACGTAAGACCAGAACTTCCTAGGAATTTTTGTCAAGTCGGTACATAGAATTTTACTTTCGAATTCACTGAACGCTCCACGCATAGCCCTCCTTACGCTAACTTTGACATCGTTTAGGTTCTGTTTGTCTGAGAGGTTTTGGCTGCTATAGTTTGCTACTTATTTTCTGATAGCGACTCTCGAGACGAATCCAATGATGTGTAACAGTATGGTTTTGAAGGTCAACGAAGGTCATAAAGGTGGCATGAACGTCCACTTACAGGTGTTCGAAGTGATGACCATTGGTATCAATGCAGTGCTGCAATCTTCTTATTATGGATTGAAATGTATTTTTTATAACTTCGACACTTATCGAGGCACATGCTCTGACAATTCTCTCTCGTATATCGTGCAAATAGTAAATATTCGCCGAATACGGCGTATCCGCCTAACGTTCCATTGACATGTGACCACCATTCGACGGTTTCGCAATACAACACTAATAGGAACGGTAAGACTAGTATCGTCGAATCAAGCGAATGTGAATGATGTATTCCTTCGAAGAACAAGCCGATATGCTTCTCATTTACGGAGAATGCCAACGAATTTCAGTGAGAGCTAGAGACTATACGCCGAAAGATATCCTTAACGTACTCATACTACACGTCGTAAATTTAAATATGTGTATGATTAATTGAGAACAACTGGATCTTTAACGCATCGGAAACATATCCGGCAAAGGAAAGTTACTAACGAGGAAACGGAAATTGGTACTCTTGTTACTGTGGTTCGAGATCCTAGTGTTAGTTCGCGTTCTGCGTCGCCTTAAGTATCATCCTTACCTTATCATTCTCCACCAAGGATTAACTGGTACGGATTGTATGCCTCGCAGTGAATTCTGCTAATGGGCATAACTTCAGATTCAGAGAGATGACACATTTATTAATTTGATTTTATTTACTGACGAGGCTACATTCACGAAACATGGAAATGCTAATATACATAACATGCATTGTTGGGCAACTGAAAATCCATTTCGTCTGCGGCAAGTTGCACACCAAAAACCGTAGTCAGTGAATGTATGGTGTGGGATTCTGGAGGACAGAATTCTAGGCCCCTACTTCATAGAAGGAAATCTTAATGGTAGGAAGTACACCACATTCCTGCAAGAAACATTAGGTCTGTTATTGGAAGAAATACCTTTAGGAACAAGGAACAAAATGTGGTGTCAACATGATGGGTGCCCAGCACATTTTTCGCTGATGTCTAGAAATGAGTTGGAGAGACAGTTCCCAAATTGTTGGATTGGACGCGGAGGAGATGTGTCGTGGCCGGTTCGTTCGCCAGACTTGACGCATCTGGAGTTTTTCTTGTGAGAATTCGTAAAAGACATTGTTTAGAAAGACATTCCAACTACACCTGAAGATATGCGAGAGAGAATTGTCAGGGCATGTGCTTCGATAAGTGCCCATGTGATAAGAAATACCACTCAATCCATGATAAGAAGATTGCAGCATTGCATTGATATCAATGTAGACCACTTCGAACACCTTCAGCAAATGGACGTTCATGCCACCTTTGTGACCTTCGTTGACCTTCAAAGACCTTACTGATACACATCATTGGATTTGTCTCGATAGCTACTATCAGAAAATGAGTGCCACAGTATAGCACGCCATTTAAAAAAACAAAGTTGATCTTCATATCTTTGAAGCGACCCCACCTAGCAACAAGAAACCAACGTCATATTATGCCCCCCGTTGTTCCATATATATATATAGGTGATAAGTATCATACTCTTGTTTCAGAGGCGACAGGGTTTTACACAAATGTTAAAAAGTTCTGTCTTTACGACTCGAAGAAAGACACCTTACACCTTTTGAGTAATGGCAGAGAACTTCAAGAACCTTTGTTCAAAGCCCTACCTATCTATCCCACAGATAAACGAAACCAACCTGCTTTCAGAAAAAGAGGTGTTGCATTACCTATTGAACGGTCCTCGTAGACTGCCAAATTCACTTTTCTTGGTGTGCAGCTAGGTTAACGATTCACTTACTTCTACAATCGATGCATCATCAGGTGCTGCAAGTAATGGCCGTCTGGACTCCAGTCACGCTAGCACCCGGAAGTACTCGCCGGGAAAACCTCAAACCCGAAATCACCTTCTCAATAATCACGGCCCATCGATATTTCAACAAAAATAGCTCCGGTAACTCTGGCACGAAATGGAAAGTCCCGCATGAACTAATGAGCTTCGGGGACAATGCGAGACTCCCGTACTGTTCCGTTGGTAAGGTCTTAGTGACTATGATTTACCAGTTTCTTCCTTCGGCTTATGAATGACGAGTTAAATGTAGAGCTGTGCACTCCGGGATGAGTGCAGGGAGTACATGGTGAAGTAACAGAGCCGTGAGTTTAACGTCGCCATTACACGAATGAGTCACCAGCAACATGCCTAAAGCACATATTTCACGCAACCCTTCCGCCCTCACTGGTCAGATTATGGTGACTACACTTGCGTGGACGACTGACTCTAGTATTCTTGTTGTTCAGGATCAGCAATCAAGACCAACACTGAAAAACACCTACGACGTTTTTACCATATGAGATAACTGAGTCATAAGCTGCAATAATAATAAACAGATCAAAATGGAGCAATGACTTTCCCTGTTCCTGTCTATATCTTCATCCCCAACTATACTTCGCTGACCACATCCTCTGATTTCACTACGACTGCCATTCTTTTCTGGTGTATTCATGAGTGGTGCGTGGGAGGAAAGAACGTAGTAAAGTTTCGGTATGAGTTTTAACTTCTCTGATTTTTCAATCGTGGTCATTTTACCGGATGAATGTAGAATAATGTAAAATTACTTTCTTTAATTTGGGTCCATAGCTTCTACAACTTTTTAAATGATGTGATGATGTTTCTAGCTGTTATGGTTTTTAATTTGCCATTGGAATTGCGGCATTTGTGCCATTTTCAAGCATCTACAAAACATAATACAGCGTATTAACAACAATGTGATATGGGATTGACGCTGTGTACAACTAATTTTGCAATTTGTTGACGTTCAAATACTTACAAGATTTCTGACAAGCAAGTTGATGTTGGACTGAGACTACAACATAATATGCATGCACATCAAAAAGCAACCAGTCGGCGATACCAGTCTATTATCGATCATGACATTCCATTGTATGTATTTCAATTTAGAGTGGATTATGTACATCGCGACAGGTTAACACTTCTAAAAGAGTGCACTTATAATACATTAGAGTAAATGTCTAAAAAAATCTAGAGGTCCGTTGTTCAATGAGTATATATTGTTGTTGTTCTTTGAAGGCGCTATAAATCCCTATTTATTACAGAGTGTCTATTAAACTGCCGTTCTCTATGTTATGTAGCACTCCATCTTCAGGCCACAAGTGGCCCATCGGGTCCATCCGACCGCCGTGTCATCCTCATTGAGGATGCGGATAGGAGGGGCGTGTGGTCAGTTTACCGCTCTCCCGGTCGTTATGATGGTTTTCTTTGACCGGAGCCGCTACTGTTCGGTCGAGTAGCTCCTCAAGTGGCATCACGAGGCTGAGTGCACCTCGAAAAATGGCAACAGCACACGGCGGCTGGATGGTCACCCCTCCAAGTGCCGGCCACTCCCGACAGAGCTTAACTTCGATGATCTCACGGGAACCGGCGTATCCACTGCGGCAAGGCCGTTGCCTCAAGGCTATGTAGGCCCATTAAAAATTCCTCGATGTTTCTGGTGTTATGACTGTAGTTTCGTAGATATTCACTAAATGAGGATTTACAATTCTCGCTTATGTTTGTGTGCTCACTTAATCTGGTGGAGAAACATCTACTTGTTTGTCCCACATAGAAACTTTCACATTCACCACATTTGATTTTGTTTCTCCAGCAGATTCCGAGAGCACACAAACATGAGCGAGAACAGTAAATTCACATTTCGTTGACATCTACGAAACTAAAATCATAACACCAGCAGCACCGAGGACTCTATAAAGGTACTACACAGGGTAGAGAAAGCCGATTAATGGATGCACTAAAAGAAACTGAGATTTATAGTGCCTTCACAGACAACCGCAATACATACTCATTTAATAACCAAGCCTCAGAGATAAAATTATTCTTAATTATTTTAGACATTTACTCTGATCGATAACTGAATGATGTCGCGGACTGTTTGTTCTTCCGATGTGAGTGCATTTTACGTTTTAGCCTCTGTCCAACATTAACCTGCATGTCAAACATCTTGTAAACGTATGAATGTCAAAAAACTGCAAAACTGGTTGTATGTACTGTTAATTTCATATTAAATTGTTCCCAGTAGATTGTATTATGTTTTACAGATATTTGAAAATGCCACAAATGCCGAAATTGCAATAAAAAATAAAAAAGTAATAGCTAATGGAAACACGACATCATTTATAGGAAGTAAAATGGTTCCCGATAATTCTTCAGCTGTATGCTCTCCGAACTATAACTGTAATCCTCTCCATGATGTCCAACAACTCTTCTGAGATGTCTGCAACTTGTGTTCGAGAAGCATCTCCATAAAGCTTACTAAAAGAACGTGTGGTCCCAGAGCGATGAGCAGTATTTACGAGTAGGTCGAAAGAGTGTTCCATAAGCGACTTCTTTCATGAATAAATTACGTCACCAAAAAATTCCTTCAATCAATCGCAGCCTGGCATTTACTTCTCTGTGGTCGCTCCACGGCCGGTGACTACTTGATATTTTGCGGTTGCTACGATTTCCAGTTAGTTACCGTCAATGCCGTGTTCTAATAGCAATAGGTTTTTCTGTCTGTTAACGTGCAGTATGTCCCTGACCGATAGCGGATCCTCTGAAGGTCTTCCTGCATTTCGCTATAGGTTTTTGGTCCAGCAGCATCGTCCGCTAACAGTTAAGCTGATTTGAAGACATTAATTCTGAAAGATCGTAGGCAAATCTACATCTTTCATCTTTTTCAGTTAATGTACCAGGTAGTGCAGCTACTCGCAGAGGTCCAGTGAGGACTGTAATTATCGATGGCAATGAAATTTGGAAGATATGCTAATGCGTTAATGCGGAACCGATTGACGCTGAAAAACGAAAGTTTCAATTTTCGGCCACCAGGTGAAAATCTGGCGTTGTACAGCATCTCGTCGACGTCTCCAATGTTCATACTGAAAAAACTGTGTAAGCGGTGTTTAGTAATAAAAAGCAACATTATGTCTTTCTCACTTGTTTGAGCGTCCTGTCCCTATTCCATTATATGGAAAGATGTCTATACGTCTTTTTTGCATTCACGGTGCCAGATTTGCACATGGTGACCAAAATTGGAACTCATTTTTCTCAGTGTAAATCGTTTCCACGTTAACGCATTAGAATATCTACCACACTGGACCTCTGTGAGTAGCTACATTTTAATTATAACCACCCGGCGGTTTGATCACAATGCGTCAGTGCAGATTGTATCGAATTCTTTCCAGATGTCAAGGAACACAGCATTTATAGCCGGTGCCAATATTATTCCGCATTTTGACGAGAGCGACGAAGAGAATTAAAATGAAACTGCAATCAACAAATTTTTGTCGCTACCAAGCGCCAGCCTTTGGAAGTAGCGCTGAGTCATAAGCATCTCCCGTTCCCACGCGTCAACAAGGAGCCACAAAAAAACAGAGGTCAATGGAGTCAGTGGTATACGTACGGCGCTACGCATTTAGTTGCAAGAGAGAGAGAGAACGCGGGGGTGACTGTAAGAAGGATTGCCTGATGTAGCCGCCTACAGCGCGGACAATATGCAGTGATGGGGAGTACAATAGGTTACCTGACTCATACATTGCAGCAATGTCAGTATCGCCTGGAAATAGAAAAACGAACTGCGACTAATTTTCTCCCTCAAGTAACTAATTTTACCATCATGATTATTAGGAGAGATGTGTGCGGAAGGCAATAATTTGTTTACTGAAACTTCTTGTTATATTAAAACTATGTGCCAGATTGGGACTCGAATCTGTGACCTTTAGCTTTGGCGGGCAACTGCTTTACCGACTTTAGCATTCCAACAGCAATTCACGACCCCCTACCCCGCCCCCCCCCCCCCCCCCCACCGGGTTTCCTTTCGCCAGTACCTCGTCTCCTAACAGGGAAGATTCCAATCAGCGCACACTCTACTACAAGAGTGAGAAGAAGTCGTTCTATGATTCCTTATTCGCCTTGAAACGCACAGTTTTAGGATTTTGAGACTAAATGTCGATTAACACCTTACCTCAATTGAACAGAACCGTTAAATTGTGACTTGTTTGCACAATATACAACTTCAACTTAAGGTGACGTCGCTTATCCCAGTACTTAACGGTGAAAATGAGGTCATTATGTACTGTCCGTCTTACAAATAGGCGGCATGTAGTATCGGCACTAAGGGACTACTGTAACAACAGCAACTTAGTTCACTTGGCGAAAGCAAAATTCTTAATGGGCGTTCTCGACGCAAGTTTTACACTAAATTCTAGAACTTCTAGGGAATTGTAAAACTAGGAAACGTACTGTACAAGATTCCAAAACATCGACATTTATTTGCTCTAGAAAATATAGCAAACAGTGTCTGTAAAAGGCAGTGAATATTATTTTCTGCTTTATCCGTTGCTCTTCTTTCTCTCTATACGCCTTCAATGGGGCTGTTCCACTGCTGGAGCTACTTTTATTATTTTTTATCTCTTTGTGACCTTGTTTTATGGTAAGTGCCGGCTTAACTTTTGCCTTTTATAATAAAACCTAAATAATTCTTAGCTTTCAGATATAGTGTTTCTTTGATGGAGAATCACGCGTCGCAAATTCGTGTAACGTTCGCTCTATATCATGGAAACAACGCAAACTGTAATACATAAAGACATAGAATCCACTGCTGAAGCACTAGTGTGCACGGTGATCATAATTTAATTTCCGAAGCCAGCTTCAAACTTTTATTCCTAAGGTCGCCATCTGAAATGAACTGCGGAATTCTTTAACTTTAAACCGTTGTATGAGGCACAACTTCTCTCTACGAGGTCTCACACTGCGCTTGACCACTTCTGTGGTGTCCTCGCTCTACAGACCCGTGACGAATCATGCTGCTTTTCTTTAGATATATTCTCTGTCTTCCACTCATCCAAATGCGTATCGTCCCAAGACTGAGGATTAATATCCCATAATTTTGTGAGTGACCTCCTGGTGGACGAATTGCACTTCTTTGCTATTCTTTAAACGAATTTGAGTCTGTCAACTAGGTTTACGTAGCCTTTCCACCTTAAATCGGTCCATACTCGTAGCATTCCGAACCACCTCACTGTTGTGGAGTACAGAAGACATAGCTCCACACACTGTTCACTTGGTCACTGCCCTGTTCAGTACTTCCCGGACTCTGTGAGTTGTGGACAGCGGATATTGGTCACAAAGCATGATGGGCACCGAGCATGGCTTCTGGTGTCTCGTGAAGAAGCGTTGCGGCACTGTCGAGGTGAAAGAAAGGCGTGGCTGGAGGAGTGCTATCACTAGACAGGCATTTGAAATTCAAATGTTAACCACTTTGTTATCTATAAGACATCTTTCGGCTGAGTAGGTACACATGCGTTCCAAAGCGAGATAAAAGTGATGAGCCGAAACTTTATGATCACTGCCCATAGCGAGACTGAATGCCGTCCGGTAGCGATGCGTGCGAGTGATGCGTTAAGTAAAGTACAGGGAGGGGTACAAAGAAACACAGCAGAAAAAGGACATGTAGTACTGATCTGACTATAGCAGATGTTGAAAGTAATCACGACCATCTCTTGGTACTTTCGGGCCCTGGTCAGCGAGTTACTGAAGGCGGATCGAAGCTGGACTGCTGGAATTGTTGCACTCTCATCCGAAATGTTCTGCTGCAGTTCTTGAATGCTATGAGGGTTGTTGAGATACACGCTATACTCGAGGGCTCCCCACACAAAGTAATCACACACTGACAGATCGCGTGGCCTGGGTGGCCAGCTAGGGCCGCGACTGGACTAACCACTGGTAGCAACTCTTGTCAGGTCCGAAGGTTGTGTAAATGTGCTCCAAGGTTCGGCATGCTATATGGGCAGTTGCCCCATCCTGTTAGAAGTAATAGTAGGTCTTTTTCTCCTGCATTAATGCTGCCACAAACGGTTTCAAAATTTTGGCAATGTAATGCACCGAAGTCAGCGTCTGATGAAAGACGATGCGATTAATAACGTGGAGTGCAGACACTGCACACCAAACACCAACTTTCTGATCATGCAGTGGTGTTTCGTGAAAGTTATGCGGATTGTCCGCTCCCAGAACCTGCGATTTTGTGAGTTGACGTAACTACCCAGGTGAAACCGGGCTTCGTCGGGTCCATGTCCAGGCCATTCATTGTCATCTCGGTTAACAGCCGCTCACAAAACTGGCGGCGCAGAGGAGCATCTGATGACTTCAATAAATGAACAATAGACTCTCGGTAGGGGTGCGCGTACTATCATGCGCAAAAGCATCCGAACGACCTGAATTGTGATCCGCCCGATTTGCATGCAACCAACATAACGTTACTGTCTAGCGGTTCCTCTAATCGCTTTGCGATACAGTCGTTCGACTATACAAAATGGAGACCACGAGAGACCACTAGACAACACTGTTCTTTAATGCAATCAGTGCGATGTAACATCGCACCATGATACTGAAAAAACTAGAAAAACACGTAGTTAGAGATGAGTTAGTCCCTAACGCTTGTACAGTATTACTTAACACATCTGGACTTGAAACGAAATGACGATATTATTTCTACTACATCAAAACAATTATCGTCCTGTTAACTAACCGCGAAAGACGTTTAATATACTCTCCTTCACAAGTAACCAAGTGTGCACTTGCTGGAAATTGGAATGCTGTGATTTAAAATGTTGTGACGGACCGGCCGGTGTGGCCGTGCGGTTTAGGCGCTTCAGTGTGGAACCGCGTCACCGACACTGTCGCAGGTTCGAATCCTGCCTCGGGCATGGATGTGTATGATGACCTTAGATTAGTTAGGTTTAAGTAGTTCTAAGTTATATGGGACTGATGACCACAGATGTTAAGTCCCATAGTGCTCAGAGCCATTTGAACCTTTTTTTTTTTTTTGTTGTGACGGGATTTTTTACCGAGCACGTTACCGTATCGTTAACTAAGTAAAATCAGATGTTAGAAATCGAATTTATTTATCAGCAGCGAGCTGTATCGATATGAGATGAGGGTGCAATATGTTTTGCTTGCCCAGGAATCGAGCCCTCCACATACTGTCGCTGTTTCTCATCCAGACGTTAAGTATCAACTGCTTGCTCACCAGTAGTGAGATGCTCGCATGTTTCACTAGAAATAACGGTACCTATCGTTATTGTTGACTATTGATGAACAGACATTAAATATGCAAATTATTTTTCGGTGGTAGGTCAGTGTGCACATGCTAGGGCGTAAAATGAAATTATGAATATGTTTGTGCTGGACCAGGATTGCAACCCAGATACGTTCCATTCCTAGAGATCCGAATTCGAATTTCAGTCAAGGGCCAAAAATTGCAACGTCTCAAGTTCGTATTAAATATGAACACTGTGAACGAAATAACCAATCCTAAATTAAATGAAACAAACTTTTTAGTGCTAGTTTACTGGCGACATAGTTTGTGCCTTCGGCGGCTGCCGCCTTTGTTATGGCGCCATTTAGACAGGCTCTGACGCTGTTGGTAGTGAAGGGATATTGTGTTTAATGCGGATTCTGAAGCACTGTGCGAGTTAACATTCTGGGCTTGACGTTAACGTAGGTGAATTAGATCTTTTCGTGAATGTTAAAAATGGACGCCACGAGTGAGAATCGAACCTTCAGCCCTCAACTATCAAACTACGACCAACCCAGCAGACCACTGCAACTCACCGTCATCAATGTCCTGATTTGTTGTTGTGTCCGACAATGCGCCTAGAAGCTATGAAAAATCCGGCTCTCTCGATTAACTTGTTAATTACCTGCTAGTTTCTAATGCGGATATTATTCTAATCTCATGACTGCATGATATAAGCACCATTCTAGTCTTCATAGCTCCGATTTAATGCCAATATGGAATTTTTTCTATGACAACTAATGTTTTAGTTCGATAAATACAACTGCAGCGTGTCAGGTTACCAGATAATTCGATGATTACTGTCATGATTGCTATTATTTTCATTATGCTGCTACTACTTATGTGATTGAAGGAAAGGCATATGCTCTTTGATCATTTTTAGAACCATCTGCCCAAATATAGTAATTATTTAGTTCCTTCCACGTATAGGGAATACTTTCCGATTTAATGTCGGAAATCTCCAATTCTTCATTGATCACATTAAAATTAAATTAATTGCTGAAACCTTTATTTGAGAACACAAAACGTGTTGCCTTTCTATATTTATTTGCGCTTCGCAACGATGCTTGTAAAATGCGAGATCTGGAGGCAAAACACTATTTCAAAATGCAGGGATGTTAATGTCTGCCGTTAAATGTCAAGTGTAGCTTTACAAATGACTTGGTCAGACTGTTGTTAATCATATGGGAGCTACGTTGCTGCTGATTAATATCTCCCTCATTTTTGTGTGTCGTGTTCAATCAACTACCGAAAAGACCATATGCAGTATGCAATATAGTAATAAAAACTGATTACAACTTATATGATAACAGTACAAAAACGTCTACCTTCTTAAGGCAAAATACCCCAAATTCTTACGAATTAGCAAGAGAAAGTTAAAAATCATTAAGTGCCACACTCAAGTCAACATTATTGACAGAAGCAGAAAAAAAGGGATTAACATGTGTGCAATTCTGGCAATTTTGTGTCTATATATCCATAGACTAAAGATTAGAGGTAGCGAAATGATGGAGGAGAGGTTTTCATTCGATGTGTTTACTGCTTGTTGATCTGCCTTGGAGATTCTATTTAAAGAAGAGGAAAAAGTATTTGCGCCACCAGTATTTGAGCCGACAGCAAGCACAGCTCGGAATTTCATGTCCAAACACTTTACAGCACACCGCTTCCACAACTTTTTTGTCACGTAACTTGCCACAACGGACACCCGCTGCTCCACTGTGATATACATACTTTCAGGTCCAATGATATCCACTCATCCGTGCCACTTATATTTGCCCCACCCCGTTTACAGAGTGAATCATCTAAAACTTGCACCGCAAATATTGCGGAAATGGAAAGTGCTATTGATGTTCGGTTTTCAAAGAATGGATTGATACTCAGTTAGCCATCAAAATATTGTAATAATACTTAGAAAGTGCTTTTTTGTGTAAACATACACTCTTTTAAACCGAACAATGCCTATTGACATTAACAGCCTAAGAGTAGGGTAGATTAGAATGTTAGAGGTGTTCGTTGCAGGATTCTAGTGCGAGTCATTTACGAGATATCCCATTTCGAAAGGTTTCCACCCCGACACTTGTTTGTGCCATTAAGCCTGCGTCTTTGCTAGATACGTTGTTGTTATGTTTGTTTACAGTGTGCTTGTGTGTTCCTTGAGTGCATTCCGACTTGGGACAGATAAAACCTATAGATAAATCATTGGCACAAATTCAACACACCGAAACACTTACACCAACGGCACACGTCTGACTGACATTTGCCAACAATTCAACCTCAAAATGATGTCAACCCACTTTAGGAAAAAATCAGTTCCCAGGTAACATGCTTGGCTACCAGGTGCAAGCTGCTTTCGTTCGCCCTTCGAGAATCGCAGAAAGCCAGATTTTTAATTCTTTTGTAGCAGAGCTACAAGCAGGCAGATACAAACTCAATGAGGGAATCGTAAGGCAACGCTCGAGCAAAATTCGTCTTGCTACTTTTAGTACCCGTTAGCGTCAGAGCGAAAACCTTACGGTACTGCAAAATTCATAATGGCAATTTTTGTTTTCTTCCGACATATCTGTTGTTGTTGTGAATACATAATTTTATCTATGAGCTGACACATTTTCATAATACTTGCGAATGATACAGGACATGAAGTAAATACAGACATTTTCGAAGTCAAAAGTCGTTAATATCCTACTAATTCGTGTTAAAATAAGCTCAGTTGTCTTACAGATACTTAATGCTTTATTAAGATAGACTGCCGTCGTGATGTTTCTGTAGTAAGCCGAATTTAATTTGTGTTAATACAGTGAATATTTTAACTGCGTTTTCCATTAGTTTACTGAATGCAACAGTAATCATCAAAGAGAAATTAATCAGCAGTAGGTTTTTCTTTCACGATATCTAAAACAATCTGACAATGCTAAAGTAGTTTACAAATTCTACACCCGTAGAAACCTACTGGTCTTAAAGATGCCATTAAACTGGTGTAGTTTGAAGAGCATTTTCGTCTAGAAATGAATTGCCTTGACGGTTGATCGATCAAGAGTGGGAAAGGTAAAATTTTACTAGTATATGATGAGAGGGACAATTGCTTGAGAGAGGACTTCCCTATTAATACAAGTGCCTGAGAGATGACTTTCCTATCAATCTCCTGGACAGTTTTGTTTCTCAAATTAACAGAGTGCCTTACCACACATGATGTAGTTTTGTCGGTCTATTTTCTTACACTGCGACCGAAAGGTGTTCCAGTTGTTGGCAACAAATTCCAGTTGTGATGCACACACCCCTTGGGCAGAATTCGCAGCGCAAAACACACTTTTGGAGCTATCAGATGTAAAATATTATGTTCACACTACTCTTTGCTCCAGTTTACGTCTTTTGGTGGGGCCCAGCCTTTCATTTCTTCTCAGGAAGTTAACGATAAAGGCATCATAACTCATCACCAGTAACAGTACTGCATAGGAATGCTCAATGAGCGTCCTGATGACGTTAAATAATAGTCACTCTGTTGATTTTTGTTGCTTCGAATTAGAGCATGCAGTACTCCTACACCAGACTTCTGAACTTTGCCTGTTGAATGCAACTGTCGCATGATGGTTAAATGGTAATCCATCACATATATCAGTAGTCGAGACGTCCTTAATGTGAAAAATCATTCATGCCAGAACGATCTTTGTTGAAACAAGAATATCTTTTTCTGGCGTATTTTTCCTAAAAGAACTCGCTCCACACACAGTTCAAATCTTTCTAGCTGCCTCCTCGGCGTTCACCCCTCTGTTATACCAAAAGTAATTATTGTGTTGCAGATGTTACACCTTTTTCCACATGCGACTCAATTTTACAACGTTTAACCGTAGTTCATGATTTTCAATTATGCAAAATCCAGTGCTTAACTGCAAGATGATAACTATGACTTCAAATTCGAAAATGACAGTTGATACATACACTGACAGCGTGGTGCTGCTCTCACGTGGGCGGCGCCGGATTTCAGGCGGCGGGTGGCGTCTGGCCGGTGGCCGGTAGCCGCTGCAGCGCGAGGAAACGCTCGAGCGTAAGCTGTTATGATCGCGACACAGCCACGAGCTGTCCTGCGGAATTGTTGCTGGAAGTACTTGTTATTGTCGATGGCTAGAATGTGAAGCGAATTATCTTCGATGTTCAATCAGACACATAACTTTCCCCATTTTTGTGTTAGGAAAAAGGCGTCTTACAGTTACCAAAAGAAAAATTAGAGTTTACATCCATAGCGAGAACAGAACAACAATACCTTCGAAAGTATGAAATGGAATTTGAAACTAATAGTATAATGATAGATGATAGAGAAAGACAAATGTAAGCAAAACTTGCACGCCATTCCACGTGCATGGCCCATCTGCGTACAGATTCCATGTTCCAAGTTGATAATATTTCGCAGCGTGTGGAGCTCCATGACGGCGGTCATCCTCTGCCCGGTACTCCCCAACTGTGAGGGGGGTTATCGAAGACACTGCGCAAATAGTTCGCAAATAGCTGTCGGTATAGGGGTGTGCGTTCAAGCGTGCTACGACTATCCTGGAGAAATTGCCAGTAATCAAGGACCGTCTTCTCATCATCTCGAAAGAGGTAGTATATGGACATGCCTTTAAAACATGTGAGAGCGTGAGTCTTGGCAGGCTGCAAATAAGTATCCTCCGGACAAATGAGGAGCCGTGGCTCAATTGTGCGAGGCGCGATACGTAGGTAGCAGGCGAGGATCTTCTGCACTAGCAGCCTTACCTCTAACGCCGATCCACATGTGCAACGGTATTTCTCAGTATCCACGAGGTAGCAACGTGGGCAAAGGGGGGAATCCGTCATCCCAATAGCGTGTAGCCTTCGTCGTGCTACAACTTTCCCGTTCATAACCTGTTACCACGTGACTCGTAACGCGTGGGGAGGAACGGCTTCTGGGCCGCTCTCCACACTGCAGGCCATCGGGTGGTCGGGCTTTTCCTCTCAATCACATTGCGTGGGATGGACCTTAGCAGCAACCTGTAAATAGTGCTCGCCTTGGGAGTGCGAGTGTTGGGAAGGTCTGGGTGTACGTATCTATACTCAAGAATAAATGCCGAGAGGTGCGAGATTGAGGGAGTAATATGCGCAATCGTGACAGGTGGCAGAAAAGACGCCGGCAGCAATTCCTCTAACAGACGTCCTGTAAGGGAAGCATCTTGATGGGTCCACTATTTCAGCATTGTGCAGAAGTACAACGCTGTAGCTCTCGCTCGTACATTTATAAGTCCCAGTCCACCGTCACGCGGAGGGAGGGTGAGTGTTTCGTAGTGGACTTTGAATAGGAGTCCAGCGGGAAGGTAATATCCAAACTCTGCTTGCTGTCTGTGTGTCATCGCTATAGATATTGGTAGAACCTGAGCCATGTGGATCATCTTAGTCGCCACGTGAAGGTTGAGGTGCCGGCCGAAGTGGCCAGGCGCTGCAGTCGGGAACCGCGAGACCGCTACGGTCACAGGTTCGAATCCTGCCTCGGGCATGGATGTGTGTGATGTCCTTAGGTTAGTTAGGTTTAACTAATTCTAAGTTCTAGGGGACTAATGACCTCAGAAGTTGAGTCCCATAGTGCTCAGAGCCATTTTTGAAGCTTGAGGTATTCCACACGCTGCAGAAGGTCCATCCGTCGAAGTAGGTTGCGGCGAACTTGTGTGCGTATCGCCTGTAGTAATCGTTGGCGACCTGACCGTCGGATCGGCAAAAGACCCGCAATCCGTCCATTCACCGGTACACGGGACGCAGCTCCACGGAAAAGGCGCTGAAAGATGTCGAGAAAGTCAGGCGGGAAGCCCATGCGGGCCATAACTGACAGAAGGAACTTGTGAAGAACTCTGTCGAAGGCGTGGTCGAAATCAACGGAGATCAGAGCAGCTCGAAGGCGACGGGATGTGGCGATGGCTATTAAATCCCGGCATTTGCTGGTTGCCGTTTGCATGTCGGTCACTCCGCCCTGTGTCGTTTGCTCCATGGAGAGGAGTAGTGCCAGAACCTTCTGTATGCGGCCGGCGAGTAGTCGGGCGAAGATTTTATAGTCCGAGAGTAGCATTGTAACTGGCCTGTAGCCTCGACTCTCCGAGCTCTGGAAGGCTTCTGTATCGGTATGAGGAGACCTTCGACGAATCCAGGTGGCACGTGGAAACCGAGGGTCATTAGTTCTTGGTACATGGTGATTCATCGGGGCATCATTAGATCGCGGAAAGTCCGATAAAACTGGAGCGGCAGTCCGTCTGGTCCGGGCGACTTGTTGAGTGCTCCCTTGTTTTGCGCGTCCTCGATGTCGTCCCGTGTAAGTCCAGCTAAAAGCGACGCCGCTGCTGCGTTGTCGAGGGTGTGCGACACGTGCTGCAGTATGTCGTGATCGTCCGCTTCCTCCGTAGTCACTTCTTCGTAAAACCGGCGATAGTGACCTGAAAAGGCTTCTGCAATCGTCGCGTGAGTCATTACGACCCTACCATCGGACAAAATGAGGTCCGTGATCAGCTGCTGGCGGCGTCGGCGGCTGTCGAGCACGATATGATGCACAGACGGGTTTTCTCCTCCCGCACGGTCTTGACGTCTCGATCGCACGACGACCCCCTCCAAACGGTGCCTCGTAAGAGACAATATTTTACCTTTAATTCGGCGGCTTTCCATGTGTCGGTCTGGTGACGGTGGTTGGGTGGCGAGTTCGCGGAGCATTGTGTAATAAAAGTCCAATGTGTGACGTTGCCACACTGCGATGTCTTTTCCATATTGTGTTAGCACACGCCGAAACGCTGGTTTTGCACATTCCATCCACCATGCTAGAGTCGAAGGAAATCGGAGAAGACGACGTTCGCAATCCATCCATGTGCTGGCGGTAATCCGACGGCATTCCGTGTCTTGGAGGTGTGCCACATTCAGCTTCCAAGGTCCACGGCTGCGCCATATGCGCTGCTGCTGTAGAGTGACCGTGCATATGAAAGCGCTATGATCGGAGAAGGCAAGCGGCCCACGTTAGGCGTCCAACACTCCCGGCGCCAGAGCTCGTGAGACATAAATGCGTTCCCGGCGACTGGCTGAGCAACTAGTAAAGTATGTGGATCCGGGACGGAACCATGCATTTTCTCCTAAGTGTCGCTAAGAAGCAGATCTCGAACCATTAGCCGGAGAAGTGTGAGACCTGGTCGTCGGGGTGGAGCACACAGTTAAAGTTGCCGCCGAAGACATATTGATCGAAGCGACTAATAAAGAGGGGGGCGATATCCTCCGAGTAGAGCTGCGATCGCTCGCGGCGTCGGTCAGTTCCTGATGGAGCGTAAATCTTAATGATGCGCGTGCCCAACGCTGTGATCGCCAGCCCCCTGCCTGACGGAAGGTAAGTCACTTCTTCGAAGGCAATTCCGTCGCGCACTAGTATGGCCGTACCGCTGCCATTTCGGTCCGCCGGTGACATATAAGACGGGGAGAGCCGCTGTATACACTTCTTGCAACAGAGCACTTTCAACATCCGAAGAACGAAGCATCTCACGCAGCAACTCGATCTTCACTGCCGTTCTTATCGTACTGAGATAATCGTGGTGATACGATACGCTTGTTGTCGAACCGCAGGTGCTAAGTTATCTATTAAGATTGGAATTGTTTATGGAGCTTTCGATTGTATCGGCATCTCCGGAACCCCCCAAACCTCACCTGCAGTCGTTTCTAGAGAGCCGGCGCCAATGGCGTGGACCCTGTTGGCGTAACTTGCATGGTGCCGTCGTCGTCGTGGTCATCCGCCCACACCGGGGAACTCGGAGCAAGATTGGCTTCCCTAGCTGTCTCAGGACATGGCACAGGTGTCTGCACTCCAGAATGTGGTGGGCAGCATCTGTCCGGCATATCGGCATCCGATTGTGCCTCTGTAGATATATGTGATTTGTCCTCAGTTCCGTTCGGTGGTGGCACACTGCAGCAAATGGCTGCTTCCTCGGTGGTAGCGTCGTCATTGAAGGTGGAGTCGTCGTCCTCTGGAGGCTGTGTCGCATTCCGTTCGGAAGTTGCTCTACGCCTCCGCTTCCGTCTCTTCGGAGGACGTTGCTTCCTGGTGTGTGCTCCTGTGTCAGACGATGGCAACGACTCACGACGTTTCGACACAAAGGCCGCCGTTGACACAATAAGCGAGTCTACTGTCATGCTAGGGTGATGCCTCGCGTCATCCGTCGACGGGGCGGCGCCATCGGAGTTGAATCCGTAACTTGTAGAACGGAGTGTCGTCATCGCCCTGCATTGGAGGACGGAGGACAGTGGATATCGGTTGTCGTCGTGAAGTGGTAGCTGTCGTGAGGGCTGCTACGTAAGTCACTGGAAGCAGCCTCGGCTGCGATGGCGGGTCCGCGTTAGCCGCCGGCAGATGAGTGATTCGACGTTGGATATAGTCGGATCTGAGGTGTCCCTCTTTCCCACAACCAGAGCAGGTCTTCGGTTGCCCGTCGTAGATGACGATGACACGGCAACCACCGATATTCAGATACGAAGGAACATGTCTTTTAAGTTCTATTCGGACCTGGCGGACTCCGTTCAGTACAGGATATGTCTGGAATTGCGTCCATTTTTCCGCAATATGATTATGCACCGTGCCGTATGGGCGTAGCGCTGCCACGACGTCCTCCGCCGGTGGTTCGAATGGAAGTTCGAATAGTCTGATCGTGTGGAGCCCCATGCCAGAATAATCGACGTGCACAGTCCCCACATTGCCATCTCCATGGCAGAAACGGAGGCCCTATTTCGTCTCCCGAAGGATCCGTTCACATGTTGCGTCGTTGATGAACTTGGCATATACGATGCTACCCACAATGGACGAGTGAATGCCAAGAATGTCGGTCGCCGGGATTTTTGCCTCTTCTCGTAGGAATCGTTCGACTTGGAGTGCTTTGGGTCGTGCAAATTGGTTGCGGTACGTAAATTTGAGCGTCGATTATCTGTATTGGTGCGCCACGGTGATGAGTACGGCACGCGCGGAACGGCGAGTACACGAGCGCTCGCTCCGCGGCAGAAACACAGCGCGTCCCCACCGCAGCACTGCCAGAGGCCAACTACGCTACACCACGGGCTCACCCAACACAACTACAGTAGGCAGCACTTTCTCCTGAGACTTCCGCGTCTAGCAGTGTTGTCAGATCGTGCAGATGACCGGACTTAGCGTTGTCAGGGGCGGTCGGTTTTATTGGCCACCTCATGTGAACGACTCGGACTTAGTCTCTGTGGCGGCCGGTGGTCAGTTGTTATGTCTAAGACTGCACATTTCAAGAGAGGTGTTATTCATTATAGCAAGTGCCACATGTTTCTGTTGTAGAAGGTACACTGTAAGACCGAAGATGTGGATGTACAGACAAACAAATGATTACAGTTTCAGAAAAATTGGATGATTTAATCAACAGAACGAGCTTCATAAATTGAGCATGTCAATAACGCATTAGTCCACGTTTGGCCCTTATGCAACCAACTATTCGGCTTGGCTTTCAATGATAGAGTCGTCGGTTTCCCTTCTGAGAGGTATCGTGGCAAATTTTGTCCAATTGGCACCTTAGGTTGTCAAAATCGCGAGATGGTTGTAGGACCCTGCCCATAATGCTCTCAACCTTGCTAGCTGTCGTAGGGTTTGGCCAGCACGAAACTAAACAGTAGAAACTCTGGCTATTTGAAGGTTGGCTGATCTTGGTGAAATGTAAGTCCGGGATAGCTTGCCACGAAGGGCAACAAAACAGGGCGTAGAAAATCGTCGACGTACCACTGTGTTGTAAGGGTGCCGCGGATGACAACCAAAGGGGTCTTGGCTGGTTGTCGTGCCCTATGGCGGGCGACAGGTAGGTCGGTACCCCATAGTCGTCCGGGGTGTCTCCAGACACGTCTTCGGCGGTAATCGGGGCTCAGTTCGAAGCGAGACTCTTCACTGGAGACAATTCTAATCCAATGAGATTACAGGCTGAAGACGTGTCTGGAGAGACCTCGGAGAGTGGTAGGATAAAAACCTGTCGCCCGCCATTCGGCAGGAGTGAGGGGTTGGGGCGCCATTTCATTTTATAGCAGGGCCACGTCGGTTGTCATCTGGGTTAGCCTTACAGCACAATGGTACGTAGAAGATATTCGCGCCTCGTTTTGTTGCCCTTAATGGCAAGCCATCCTGGGATTATATTTCGGCAAGATAACGCCCGCCCGCACACGGTGAGAGTTTCTACTGTTTGTCTTTGTGCTTGCCAAATCCAAATCCTACCTCGGCCAGCAAGGCGCCTGATCTCTCCCCAACTGAGACCATTTGGAGCATTATGGGCAGGGCTCTCCAACCCTTTCGGAATTTTGGTGATCTAACTCACCAACTGGACAGAATTTCGCACGATATCCCTCAGGAAGACATCCAAAAACTCTGTCAATCAATACCGAGCCGAATAACTGCTTACATAAGGGTCACTGACTTGCTCAATTTGCGAAGGACTTTCTACTGAATAAATCATCCAATTTTTCTAAAATTATAATCATTTGTTTTTCTATATGTGTGCATCACGTCTATCGATTTCCATCCCATTCGAATAATTCCTTCGTGGCGAGTATATCTTGTAGAATAAACATTGTTGGTGGAAAGTGCCTGATATACCCGAGGCAGACTAGCAGATTCTGAGCGCACGTGACCCACACTCCGCTTGGAGAGGAAGGAGAGACCAGTACCGTAAGCGAAGAGAAAGGCTGCCGGCTGGCAGAACGGAGCGTGGCGTGACCTCGCCGCGCACAGCCGCCTCCTCGTAACTGTATCTGCGTTACATCGAGCTGAGCGCTCGTGGAGAACAACCGGTTTTGGCATCAGGCACGAGCGCAGGCAGGTTCCTGCCCGTGTGGAGGAGACACACAGCGAAAGCTGGAGAGAGAAGATTGTGCAAACACCGAGCGAGGCCGTTAACACACTGCACTAAAATTTGGGAGAAACTGGATTCAAACCACCTACAATCCTCGCAATTTACTATTCCCGTAATTTTTTCGAACCAAACAATGAAATTTTTTAGATATCTCCTTCTTCAGGCCACAGCGTCTATGCTAGTAATCCGTTTCTAATGATCTCACTGTAGACGCGCCGTTTAACGAGGAGATGCCACACACAACGGATCACTGATTTAGACGAGATGTTTTTGCAAGTTCTAAGTTTTGATACGATGGTAGCAATAACTTAAACGACGTTACAAGTAAAGACATTTATTGTTTCATTCACAAAATATTAAACGAGATTCGGTACACCAGACAAGGGCCACCAAACGAATTTCCTATGAAAGCGTATACACTACGCTGTTTCGGAAAAAATAGAGATCAACGATCGTAACACAGAATCCGTTTAGAAACAGATGGAATCGCTAGAATACTCGAAAATAAGGAGTTTTATTTATACGTCCGAAGCATTAGTTGTTTCAGTCAGTTGCAAATATACTTGGGGAGGAAAGCTAAATAGTACGAGGCTTACACTGAAATCACAGTCATCTGCTTTTCTACAGGTATACAGTCGTAGATGGTTACATAACTTTGGAAAAGTCTTATTTTTACAGCTATAAACTCTCGCTTAAGTTGTCTGAGGTTAGCCTAGAAAGCTGAAAGCTAATTCGCAGCGAACTATAAAAGAAATATAATTGTGGAACATCAATATTATCTGTTTCAGTTTCTTAATATGTCTATGTTCCTCCAAGTACCGACGGAGTATTCCATAAATGTTAATAGGACAGATACGTTATCAACTCATTGGCCTACGAAATTGAGGATACGTTACTGATCCCTCAGTCCGACTGTATTTTCTTCCCTCATATAATTTGTGCGTACTGGAAAACTGTTTTCATTCGTGTCTGGTGTGGATTTCTCGACTTTCCCTATTTCTATGATCAGTACCATCTGGTTGACTGCGAAGCCTGATGAAAATAAGTGTTTCTTCGGGAAACACAAAGAGAGAGAGAGAGAGAGAGAGAGAGAGAGAGAGAGAGAGAGAGAGAGAGAGAGAGAGAGGTAGTGAGGGGCGTGTGTGGAGGAAAGAGATTCTACAAATATTTGCAAAAACATATTGGTCGCTTTTTCATCTTCACAAGTCCTAAAATGGATGCTACATAGCGTGAGAAAATTAACACAAAAAATTTCACTGAGTTGTCAGAATTCGTAGTTGGGTACGTTGATTACTTTTTTGTCCTTGTTCATAAAAATATTTACTTTGCTGAAAATAACGATGTATAAATTTCGCGACAGATTTCGTTCTCTTGCCAAAATGTAAATAATAATAATAATAATAATAATAATGCAACAGGATTCCACTCCATGGGAAAGAAAGCTGTCTACTAGTTTTTGTACTACCTCTGTACTGAAATGATATCATGTTTCAGTGGGATTTGTTCTCAGTTATCAGTTTCTGTAACTTCACCATATTGTTAGTGTGATCACTTTGGTGCTCGAATTTGGATGATTTCAATTATTTCTCGTTTACTCTAAAATATCTATTTGAGCAAGGATTCCTGCAGGATACACAAACACTAGCAAGTGTATCAGGGAACTGACTGGAGAATCAGAAACAATTATGAATGCAGCGAAAATGAAACTAAGGTGGCAGAACGGATAACCAGATGAATTTGTGGAGATCCTATGTCCTCAGACGACACGAACAATTTTTTTTCTTTTTATTTATTGAATTAGTTCTTTCCTCTGGGCCGGCCGGAGTGCTCGAGCGCTTCTAGGCGCTACAGTCTGGAGCAGGTTGCGGTCGCAGGTTCGAATCCTGCCTCGGGCATGGACGTGTGTGATGTCCTTAGGTTAGTTAGGTTGAAGTAGTTCTAAGTTCTAGGGGACTGATCACCTCAGTAGTTAAGTCCCATAGTGCTCAGAGTCATTTGAACCTTTCCTCTGGCTGCATATTTCGTGATGTGTCGGTGGTTACGTACCGCAGTTAGATAAGCAGTGGCCAATTGCAGAATGTTTTCTTTTCCTGCGACAACATTTGTGCTTTTATCGTCGTCGTTCGTGGAGCGCGCATAGGCTAGAGGGAGAAGCTGTACCGTAGGACGATCAGTATTGGATTAATAAGTCGCGTCGGGAAATTTGGTTGAAAATGAGATGAAGTTCCATTTTGAATAGGGTTATTGCAGGTCGTGGCATACATGCTATATTTAGACATCATGTAATTCCAGTGTTGGCGTTCGTGTAACAAAGAGGAAAAAATAAGCGTCGATTTCGTTACACATAACTGACTTTTCTAAATGACAGCGTTCATGGTGCGTGGCGACAGCTAATTCTAAGTGAAACAATTTCATAAAGATATTAAAGCCAATTTAAGGCTTTAACCTATTTTTTAAGGAGAAGATGTGGTGGACTATGAAAGGTGGATTAACGTGACATAACCATATCGGCGTCCGCCCCCGGTAGCTGAGTGGCCAGCGCGACAGACTGTCAATCCAAAGGGCCCGGGTTCGATTCCCGGCTAGGTCGGAGATTTTCTCCGCTCAGAGACTGGGTGTTGTGTTGTCCTAATCATCATCATTTCATCCCCATCGACATGCAAGTCGCCGAAGTGGCGTCAAAACGAAAGACCTGCACCAGGCGAACGGTCTACCCGACGGGAGGCCCTCGTCACACGACATTTCATTTCATTTACCATATCGGTTGGAATGTTGCGAACTGGCGTAAAGGATAAAATTAGTACTTTGTTCCGAGATGAAGTAAAAGACCGAAAAAAAGACATGGAAAATGGACAAGTTACATTAGGAAACAGTCGATATCAGTATGAACGAACACAGCTGCAGCCCGTACAGCATGAACACGTCTGGAGGTGCCTTACATTACGCAGTGGATGCCAGATTGCTGATGATTATGATGATGATGATTATGACGATGGCGACCTACTTATTCTTAAATAAATTCTTAGGATTTACACTACTGATGAGTTTCTTTCCATCCTTGTTTATGTTAATTTTACTATGGATCGTACTAGTTTTCACATCTTAAGCCTCACATTATGTACAGTTTCCTTACTGTTTGTAAAATATAATCAGTTTCACAGTTGGTTCCATTTGGACGTTGCTATATCCATTTTATATGTTAAGGACAAACATGTTCTTCTCGATAAATCCTACCGACGTACGACCTCTGTTATTTCTGCAGTCAAGCCGAAAGATTCCAACTGAACAATCGTTCTGTACCTGTTGTCGTAGTTTTGCATTTAGGTCCCTCATTATTATTTAATAGTGGTTCTTGCTCTCATTTATTAATCTTTGCAGCTCTTCAGGTAGGTCTTCCATCTCCCTATCAAAATGTAAGCAGATAAATGCGCAGACTGGAATTAATTCCGTGGCGTACCTTTTGTTTGTTTTTAGAACAAGTTGCTATTCCATCTGAGATTCATCAACAGTCAGTAATATTATTTTTAATTTTTTTCTTACAGTAAAGCCTAACCTGAAAACCTTTTCCTGTGCAGTAACACACATAGCCTGTCTTTAATTCTATTTGGTCTTCGTTTTTTCGCTGCTGTTCGGTACAAGAAGCTAGATTTATAGTGCATGTGTTATTGTTACACTGGTATCCTAAGAATCGCCACATGGCAGACGATTCTCCGAGAACCCTACCGTGGTTCGCTTGCCGAGCACGTGCCACTGGAGGCCTGAAGTCGATATAATCATTTAGTAGTTAGACAGCCTTTGTGTAGTCAAGTGGGCTGTAAACGTTAACTCAGCATGTCTTGAATGCAAAGCAAGCCATTAAGATGGATACTAACCGTCACAGGGCGTGAACGTATGAATTAGACATTGGAATATAAGCACGCTGAATGCTTAAGATATACATTACACTCGTGCTAATCTGGCCATTCCTTGCACATATGAGTTCCAGATTAGCGGAAGTGCCGGATTATTGACAGTGCCTTAAATTTAGTGTAAACACAAAGGGATTATACTTTATTAAATGCGAATATATATTCATTTTCTCAAACGTCTTAGTTCTCGAGTGTGTACATATACGGAAGTTTCACTCACTATGATACGTGTCCCATATTTTTACTCGTCACAATGATGATTTGCGACAGCAGTGTGCTTTATCACACAATGGATTTACAAGCATTACATCTGTACTGCATGTTTCTGATTGTTGCGTAATGTACTCCAGGAAGATTTCTGCAGCTTCATCACCAGCAGTGTGAGATATCTCCATATACACTCCTCCTGTGTCCTCTTCATCATTTTGATCATAACTTTCTCGTACGCTTTTGATTATCTCTTCGTCTGTTAAAATTTGGTCATAAATAGTTCCTCGTCCAATACTGTACTCGGCAGCAGTGGCGTTCAGCTTATTTTTGTGTGCGCCATGTTAAACAGGAGCCCCTTCCCCCTCTGTATGTGCTGAGTAAGATCAGTAGTCATGTAATTAGGCTATTTAGGTTTTTTTATTGGTAACACCGCTTAGCGCTCGGTATGAAAAATCACTGGCTGTGCTGTGCGCAGTCTGTGTTTAGTTTGCATTGTTGTCTGCCATTGTAGTGTTGGGCAGCGGCAGCTGGATGCTAACAGCGCGTAGCGTTGCGCAGTTGGAGGTGAGCCGCCAGCAGTGGTAGACGTGGGGAGAGAGATGGCGGAGTTTTGAAATTTGTAAGAATTGGTGTCATGAACTGATATATATATTATGACTATTAAGGTAAATACATTGTTTGTTCTCTATTAAAATCTTTCATTCGCTAACTATGCCTATCAGTAGTTAGTGCCTTCAGTAGTTTGAATCTTTTATTTAGCTGGCAGTAGTGACGCTCGCTGTATTGCAGTAGCTTGAGTAACGAAGATTTTTGTGAGGTAAGTGATTTGTGAAACGTATAGGTTAATGCTAGTCAGGGCCATTCTTTCGTAGGGATTTTTGGAAGTCAGATTGCGTTGCGCTAAAAACTATTGTGTGTCAGTTTAAGCACAGTCGTGTACAATTTTTCTAAGGGGACGTTTCATATGTCGACCCTTAGCCGAGGATACCTCACTGGAATCTTCTGTTTTTTTCCTTGTAGTTTGTGTAATTAGTGTAGCTTTTGTTTATTGCTAGCGCGTAATCATAGAGAGAATTTCTTTTGTAGTTTCAGTCTTTCATTGTTGTACAGTAAAATAGTTGTGGCATGCATGTAGTTTTGCACGAAGTATTTCGCAGCTGCGCTTGCAATTAACTAGATATTATTTTCAGTGCTATGTTAATGTGTTCTCTTATTTTTGTTCTTCAAATTGTGTTTTTCTGTGTTGTCGTGTGAAAAATTGTGACAATAATGGCGTGTGAAAAACGTAACACTAGGCTCCAAAGTAAACTGAGAAATGACAGTGAAGACGAAAGCAGTGTGTTAGCGTCACCATCTAATGAATTCACTAACGTTCAAAGTAGCAATTTGGTAATAGCGCATAAGGAAATGGAGCGGGTTGCAAATAATGGTGTAGGCAGTGAAACAATTAGTGAACAGGGAAGCGTTATCGATCGATCGGTCGGCAACAGCTCGCCTCAGGATTCCGAAATGACAGGACACAATCTTGCAAATACTGTAGATTCAGATTTAGCGTCCTCACCGTTTTCTCAAATAAGACAAGACACACTTTCTGTTTTTCAAACTGCGAATATTGCCGGTTCAAATGCATTGCCGAATAGCAATAAGGAACATGTTTCAGACACCAGTGCATTGTTATTACAATTAATGCAACAAATGGGACAAAAGCTTCAAAAGTTAGATACAATGGAACAAAATCTTCAAAAGTTAGACACAATGGAACAAAATCAGAGACAAACACAGCAAAAGCTTCTAAAGTTAGACACAATGGAAAAAAATACAGAAAGCATGCTTGGATAGGATATTTTTGGTGGAAACAAATGTTGAGATAAGACGTAAGATCTACAGAATGACGTTTTGGGTTGGACTGCAGTACCAAATGTTACACTGAAAACAAACCCTGTCCTTTTGTGTTATCCTGCTATTTGTTTGTGTACCCTTGCGTATTTTTCTTCCTGTCTCTGTGTACTGTTTCATAGAATTTTTTCTCTTCTAATACTAAGCTACATTGACTATGATGAGAAATACTGTTATCCTCAAATATAATTTGCATTAATAACATGCTATTTACTTCGTAAAGATGTTTAAACATTATTTATTCTGTTTTGTTCTAATGCTCATGTGTGAAGTTGATGTTTCAAAAGTTATTCTGATCTTTTATGTACGTACTTATGTCATAATTTTTGTAACACTGATGTATTTGCTATTTCGATTCTTTTGTAAAGCCTGTACTAATGCAAATGTTATCTGTATTGCTATGTTCTTTAATGATACATTTTGTACCTTTGTTATTGCATTCTTATGTTATAAAATTGTAATTCACACCAGTTCATCAAATTAAGTAACTTGTAAATTACATTTCACTGCACACATTTCTGTTGGTCATAGTATATGGACAATATGTGAGAAGTAGGGACTGATAGTGTTTGCACGTGTGTTAATAATTCAGTAAGGGACTGGATAATAGCATTGCTGGTTCTAAGGACATTTCAAAAACAATTTTTCTGAGTGCACAAGTGGTTGTTATGGACTTGCTATATTATCCACAAGACTCTTCAATGGTGATTGTGCGCCTGCACAGTCAAACAGATGGCTGCTGGCCATCTCTACAAGGACTACAGTGGGTCTACACCTTTGATGACCCACCAATACCATTATTTCTACAAGGACTGCAGTGGGTCTGCACCTCTGGTGGCCCACCAATAGTAATCTCTACCAGGACTACAGTGGGTCTGCTCTGTGATGACCTACCTACCGATAGTCTTCAATGTCGACTGACTCTGCTGTGGCCTATTACCTGTCTGCATGTCAAGAGTCAGCACTGTCTTTCGTTGGAAGGACAACACTACTTCTTCAAGACTGCTTAGAAATCCACTACTTCCAAGTGCAATTTCTTTTATTGCTCAGACTTAGAAAAAAAAACACTGCAATTTTACTGTGATGAACGATCAGGACTGTCTGTATGGAGTGTGAAAAAATTTTAGCTTCTGACCAACATTGTATCAATAAGTGTGTGCATTTGATATCTTTGTTATAGTAATTATGAAAAATTTTATCAAATCATTATTGGCCACTGCCCAAAACAATTTGTAAAAATTTTTTGTGGGGAGCATGGGGGCTATGTAATTAGGCTGTTTAGGTTTTCTTATTGGTAACACCGCTTAGCGCTCGGTATGAAAAATCACTGGCTGTGCTGTGCGCAGTCTGTGTTTAGTTTGCATTGTTATCTGCCATTGTAGTGTTGGGCAGCGGCAGCTGGATGCTAACAGCGCATAGCGTTGCGCAGTTGGAGGTGAGCCGCCAGCAGTGGTGGACGTGGGGAGAGAGATGGCGGAGTTTTGAAATTTGTAAGAATTGGTGTCATGAACTGATATATATATTATGACTATTAAGGTAAATACATTGTTTGTTCTCTATTAAAATCTTTCATTCGCTAACTATGCCTATCAGTAGTTAGTGCCTTCAGTAGTTTGAATCTTTTATTTAGCTGGCAGTAGTGACGCTCGCTGTATTGCAGTAGCTTGAGTAACGAAGATTTTTGTGAGGTAAGTGATTTGTGAAACGTATAGGTTAATGCTAGTCAGGGCCATTCTTTCGTAGGGATTTTTGGAAGTCAGATTGCGTTGCGCTAAAAACTATTGTGTGTCAGTTTAAGCACAGTCGTGTACAATTTTTCTAAGGGGACGTTTCAGTCAGAGGAGGCATCGGCATATCTTTTTCAGTAGGACCGTACCTAGTAAAACACTTAATGTTCAGACTAGTCTTCGTATTAATGACAATTTACTTGCTCTTCATAAATTAATGGAGACCACGGTTTTAAGGGAGAAGACTAACATCTGACCACGCTGTTAGGAGAGGTTTAAGGGAATTTACTCACAATACATTTTAACTGCACGACTACAAGGCTTTTTCTTGGAATGGGTGACAGTGGAGATATAAATTAAAAAACTGGCATACTTTGCTTGCTTTTACTCTATTAAGTCATACGGTGTCATATTTTGAGCAACTTTGTAAACCGAGGGAAAGTTTTTATAGTGTCGAAGCGTATAATAAGAGACAGTATAAGATAGTATAGAATAGTAATTTGCAAAAGGAAGAGAACACAAATTGGGACTGCCCTCTGTTGTCGATCGCTGCCAGCTTAAGCGATCTACGAGTACTGGCTCTTTCGAAGCGTTGCGAAATGTCGCGTTGTGTGTGTCAATACAGAGTTAAATGGCGTAGCGAAGGTGTTTAAACATGAATGTCTGTATAATCCGCGTTCGCCAGTCCTTGTTACTTCCGTATCTCATTGATACCATCGGTAGTAGGCTAGCGCAAGCGTGGGTTGCCAGTACTGAACGTTAAACAAGTAAACATTCCCCTGTCACGACCCTCTTAAATGAGTAGGCTCTGCTACTCGCATTCTCTCGAGTCAGAATGTCTTCTTTCCGTACAAGCACGAACAGACAATACTGTCGATTATTATACGAACACTTTTCGAGATCTGTCTGTTAGAGAGTTTGAACTATCGGCAGTATTTCTCGGGATTAATATTTCTTACACTGATCAATGCCACAATATGCGGGAGAAATAGACGGTCAGTAAGGACGGCGGGATGATAAAATAAATGCTGTAATATGGAAGATCCCAGAAAATATAGAAAATATGGTCACCCTACGTGAGAATTCATTCTACATCAGCTCTAAGACGGCAGCAACTAATTTCAGTTAATTTATTAGCGTCTTCTAACTTTTCCTGTCCTCGATATCGTGTCCTTACAGGATTGGCATGTTAATTTTTTGCATTTGGCAACGCTAGTGATAGAGGGTCGCCGGATGCCTTCACTGTCGCTCCACCTGCCCCCTCCGCCCCGCCCTCAAATGCGGAATTTGTGTTCCCTAGTTCTCGGTGTCCAGTCTTAGTCAACGTTTTCTAAATATTTGCGAATCGTGGACGTGGATAAGAGCCCAATATTCACCCAGCTGGTTGTGACAAACCGCCTAAAAGCTACATTCTGGCAGTCCAGCACACCGGCCCTCGCCATGCATCAGGCGCCGGCGCGCCTCCCCAGACCGACGCAAGTGGCGTCGTAACGCGGATCAGTTCATTTATTAGTGCGATGGACAGTGCAGTTATGATTTGCTACTTGAGCTAATGCAGACGGGGAAGTATTTACCGGATGGGTGCCTAACTTTATAGGAATGAAGTTCAGACTGTACGCTGCAGAATTTGCGCTGTTTGTAGTTTTACTGTCAGGTCCCGTCACTAGGTGCTGATACGGGTGCATTACAGTTGCCGATAGTTGACATGCGTCTGGATCAGATGAGCAGGTCTTTGCTCGTAAAGCTGCTTTATTAAGACGACAGCAATATTGCTGACACTCTTTGTGAGTATCGGCACGTTAAAGGAATACGGAGAGGTCGTCTTTCCGCACCGTGGTTGAAGAGCACGATTCGGAAGTTGGAATTAACTGGCGATTTGGCAGTTGCTGTTGCCAAGGCTGGAAATGCCGGATGCAATGTGCGATCTTAGAGCATTGCACAAGCTGTGTCACGACAGCTCAACATGCCACGGTCCATCATTGGTGAAGTGCTGGAAACAATTGTGAAATGCTATCCCCCGTGCGTTTCCAGGCTATTATGGATGCAGTTGGTCGTCACACTGAGCAACATTTGTAACCTGTAACTTAAGCGTGCTACGTAATTAGGAAATGTTACCCTCTCTCGTGGAAATTAAAATGTGTTTCTTTCGATTATTTATTAGTTATTTGTCTTCTGCATGTCCTCACAAATGTTTCCACATGTCTCATTATCCTACGATCACTCGTTTTTCATGGGACGAAAGTTTAATCATAATCGGCCTCTAATATAATGTAGGATGGAACGTTGTCTGCCGGCGGTTCTAGGCGCTTCAGTCCGGAACCGTGTGACTGTTACGGTCGCAGGTTCAAATCCTGCTTCGGGCATGGATGTGTGTGGTGTCCTTAGGTTAGTTAGGTTTAAGTAGTTCTAAGTTCTAGGCGACTGATGACTTCAGATATCAAGCCCCATAGTGCTCAGAGCCATTTTAACCATTTTTTTAACGTTGTCAACGAAAGAATATTGCAGAAACATGTAATTATATTCAATAATTTAATTATGAGAGTATATGCGAAGAACATGCATTAAAATTTGTTTAATGAAGTCCTTAGCAAATCCTGCTGTATCCAAGTAGAGTGATGGGCATATTGTAATCTCAGTAAAATTTCATTAGGAAAGCTTGCCGTCTTGAAGGACATCAACGAAGCGTTTACATCAAAAATTATTGTTATTATTACAACAACGATATTGAGGCCTTATTTTAGCATTTTCAGAGAATTGTGTACTAAATTCGTACTGTCCTCTGATACCTAGTAAGCTTGATGTCGATTGGTAACTATAATTGTCTGTGTCACGCAGTACCCGCAAACAACTTGAGTATCGTGATAAATCACGTCACAGAGACATAGTAAATTTTCTGCAGTGGATTGCTACCACGCGTCTCTGTTTGTCTCGGCGGCTATATTCGTCGTTCCCCCGTCGTATATTAAAAATGAAGAAGTATTCGAAACTGATACGTTTTTATTTTGACGTCGCGGAAGAGCACCTGTGGTCAACAGGTAACAGTGAAAAAAATGGCTCTGAGCACTATGGGACTCAACTGCTGTGGTCATTAGTCCCCTAGAACTTAGAACTACTTAACCCTAACTAACCTAAGGACATCACAAACATCCATGCCCGAGGCAGGATTCGAACCTGCGACCGTAGCAGTCGCACGGTTCCGGACTGCGTGCCTAGAACCGCGAGACCACCGCGGCCGGCAGGTAACAATGAGGCAAACTGCAACAAAATCAATTGTTTTTGTAATGTGTCATCGTCGTATACTATTACAGTGACTATTTATGGTTTGCGCTACATGTTCGCTTGCCTCCACGTGTCTATTAGAAAACAAAAGGGATTTGTGGGTGTGCCTTGATGCAAACGCGTCTTACACCCAAACTGGTTTCTGCTATAATTTCGCCATCATCAGTAGCCCACTGACAAATAGCGTTTATATGAAGGCGGGCTCACAGATGATACATTTTACTACTGCGATGTTCGTCTAAACACATCCGAGTTACTAGCTCCTAATGATGATTCTGCGACATAGAGTTGTTATTTCAGTTGTCAGCAGCACTACTCTGCAATGTTATTTCGTCCCTGGAAGGATTAACAACGTTAACATTTCACTCTCTCTCCCGATGCCCACTCACGGTTTTGCTCATCCACAGTGACCTTACAACCGGCAGACTGGCACAGATTTCCATCTTCCCAGATCTGATGGGCAATCAGTCACGAATTGGCTTTATAATTTAGTTTTCTTTTTCAAGTTTTCCTGCAACTTCGATGGAATAATATGCTATTATCTTCTCCGTCTCTTACAGAGACACTCCTGACTGTCAAGATAACACACTGCCTTTTCACGCGTGAAATCCATCATAGTCACCCTTTGGATTAGAAGTGTTACATTCCATCGTAATATAAGAATTATGTACCTTTTCCCTAAATTCCTGTCCTCTTCCTCTCATCTTCCACTTATGCCCCGTCTATCAGCATCGTTAGTCCTGCTTTATTACGTCCCGACAATCAGCTCCAAACGCTTCCAGGACTAAGAACAGGGGAGGGATGGGAGGCTGCAGCAGTGAGGTTAAAAATACTGTCCGCAGAGGAACCCCAGTGATAAAGATAGAGGCGCACCGCACAAGTGCCGCGGGAGAGATGTGTCAGTCGTCCCTTCCTCTGCCCCCTCCCCTTCCAAACCCTTACGAATACACCCACATGATCTGACAAGAATATACTGATCTAAACGTACTCGTTTACATCAAGGTCGAATACCAAACACTTTTTTCTAAATTGTATTCCTGGCAGAAATCGATGTATTATCGATCAGTTTTCTCTGCCTTCCTTGAGTTAAAGCGGGCATTGGAAATTTACATCTGCTTTGTGCAAGTTCCTGCAAAAACGCAGGAGGATTGTACTTTCCGGATAGTGTACTTTCCCCTGCACCACATATTAAGTTTTTTTAGACAAACGGATGGAGTGCAAGAACTCTGTGCGAACTACAACAAGCTCCGATTCTTCATGTTAATGCGGACCCGATACTACAGGGATAACCGAAAAACACGAATAATACGAGGTCTATATATTTCTGTAATAAACTTCCATTCTCTGTATTTCCAGAACAAGCTACATCCCTACTGCATTACTTACGAATTACTCTCCAAAAACTGAAAACTTACTAGCAAAAGTACACTTACGAGTAAAACACACTAAATTTCATATCATCATTCTGTTTTTATTTCACATTATGATATCCGAGAGAGTCAAAATACTGGTATAGTCTAACGACTCTCATAACAGATCAACGCCTTTCACTACGTCGATGAGGGTGATAACAAGTGCCTCAAGAGCCTCGTCTTCATTCTCTTTGTCTACCTAACAAAATTTGTTCACTATATGAGCATCACTTAGTTGCTCAAATCCTGCTTCATAGGCATCGTTATTTACCCACTCGCAGATACAGGGTGTCACAGGAGTAATGGTCAAGATTCACGGTATGACAGGAACGATTATTCGAAGCAAATAAGTTCAGGAAACATGGGTTCTAAAACGCATACCTTAAGAGGTACAGGCATTTGTTCAGTAGAAGACATGTGTTTCGCGTAGCGAAAATAAACAATTGCTCATAGCTCTTAAGGTATGCATTTTTGCCAGCCCATATTTACTAGACAACTTTTTGTTGTTTTGCCACACTAGCTCCTCTCAAAATATGGAAAGCAAAGAGCTTGCAATAGAAGAGATCTGTTTCAC